>NW_008751672.1:2631074-2644799 GCF_000715545.1 Opisthorchis viverrini | reverse complement strand
GCGATTGCAGCACACTTGGCCGAAACCTGTCATATCATAGACAAGGAGCAAGCCTTCACCATCATATACCGGGTACCTCTGAACGGACCACGACTGGTACGATCCAAACTACTATCGATCGCAGAAGCGATAGGAATCCGACTGCTGGATCCACAACTTTGCATCCAAAAGAAACTTGTGCGACCTCTGAACTTGAACTGGCCTACGAAACATCTGGTCCCACAAGTCTGTCTGACATTGACGTCATGACCCATTGACCTACCCCTCACCAAACCCCCTTCCTTTGACTTCTATTTCTCTAAAGTGTAGCCCCGATCTCAACCTTTTCCACGGAATTTTGCTTTGTGGAGAATAGCTGAACGCACGATCCTCAGTTATTCAGTTCAGTTTACCAGTACGATCGAGCTAATTTGCAAATGACTGCACCTACATACGATCTAATGTTCCAGCAGGGGAGAGAAATGTGATCTAGGTTCGCCTAACGAGTCCCAAAAAGGACAAAACAGGTATAATGGCTTGTCAGAGATTCCAGCAACTTCGTAGAAAACTTGAACAATTGTTCGGAAGGAACACTGGTGAATTGCAGGGCTGATTTGGGTTATAAAAAATCAGCGTAAGGCATTTCAAACTATTGAAAAAATGCTAGAAGGTTTTGTGATCTTGCACAAAGCGCCTTAAATAAAATATGGGTAGTCCGCATCCAAAAAGAGGCTATGACTGCCTCGCGGTCTATCTGTATCCATAATTGCAAACATCCATTTCGTTTATTGTTTCAAAGCAAACCCCTGGTTGCCATGTCTCCTTAACCCCCCACGTTGATGTCCTTTTTCGTTGCTGACCTGTTGCAGCCACATTCTTCTGAGCACCCTGAATGACAGTTCCGCTGATTCCCACGCTCATCTCCATCTGCATTAAAATGCAGACATCATCCTTACGTTATACCGCAGAACCCGCCTCAATCGATGTTTCGAGTGCACTATTCGCCCAAATAGGCTCATGAATACTCCATTACTTACATGTTTCTACGTGGATTCCAGCAAAGATTTGGTCGGCTTTTCCATTAGGCCACCTCAGTGGGGGACTTCAGCGACTGTGTCAAACCACGTACTTTCAAGTAGTACGTACCTGGAAATGTAACAAGGCTCATTCAATACATCGTTCCATTCACTTTGTGCCTCCTGATCATGCCTACCCAGGGGTTGTTTACTTCCTAAGGCCAGGGTGAGGTCGTTGCGAATTAGGTTGGAGCCATCGGCCCTCAAGAAGAAGCTGGACCTTACAGTTTGCGTACCTCCGCGACCCATTTGGGAGTGTCTGTGTGACTCTCACAGATCCCTCATACCGGGTTGTTAAATGGTTGGAGGCCTGAACAACAGTCTCCTGGCCCCCCATGTTGCGGATTGGGACATGTACGGGGACTTGTTCTGCAAAATTAGTCAAGCACCTGCATTTTCCACCAAACACAGCTGCCCTGAGATAAGGCCTTTGAGCCAAATACTGGCTGAGGACCCTAATCATCTTGCTGTGTAGGTTTGGATGCCATGGCAGTATACCAACCCATGTACAAGCATTACACCAAAAAGCGACAATGATCTCATGTCACTTTGACCGCCGCACAGTGCCATCAGCCGGCTTGCCTTGCGTCATACTGCAGGGCAGGTAAGCGAAAGCGGACTACAGCTGACGACTTCCTTCTTTCTTTCTCTCTCTCTCTCATACACTTTTCCTTTCTTTACCCCCAAACCCAATGATATACTTCTCCTTGTAGGCCAATTATTTAAGACCGATGGTTCCGTTCGTCTTACAACGGTTTTGGCGGCAACATTTCAGCTTCTTCAGGTGCCTTCATCCTCAGGATGCTCGAAGTTATTCTTCGGGCATCGACGCCCAGCCTAACTAGTTGCCATTAATGTCCGCATTCTGAAGCAAGTAGGACAGAAAGCTGCTTATGCTCTCACACTGAACTCGCTTGGTATTGATGTGTGGTGTGTATCAGAAACAAAACTTGAAGACGCAAGCACAGTGGCTGAGCTAACCGCCCATCACTCTCCACTCGCTTCTGGCCGCGCAGGTACGGCAGAATGTGCAGGGCTTTATATCGTCTTAACTCACTGGGTGGAAGGCTGCTTGTGTGACTGGATACTCGTTAATAGTCACCTGTGTACGGTTTGTCTGGCAACTGTCTCACAAGCGGGAAGTTGATCGATGGCTGTTTTGTCGCATCTGTTTTGTCGTATCCCATCAAAGACAATTTTATTACGCCCTGAGTGCCCTGTTGCGGCGAGCTGAAGGTTCGGATGTCGTTCCAGTTGCCGGAGATCTGAATCACAAGTGGGAACGCTTAGCTCATCTGAGACTGGATCAGTTGGTCGACATGGACTAGAACTGGTACGTAAGGAAATTGGCGAAAGACTGCTTCAGCTATGTGCTGATTTTTTTGGCAGTGCTCACTTCCGAAATAACCAAAGTCTTCTGGCCACATGCTGTCCTCCAACAGCACGCCGGCCACGAAATCAAACTGATCAAGTCACCATCAGTAACTGAGGTCGAGGGTCAATAATTGACTGACGACTGTTTTGGAAAACATTCATGGATTCAGATCACGCGCTCGTCCGGAGTCGCTTCTGTCTTCGCTTTCCAGGACCCCGTGAGATGCAGACAAATAATTTAGCAACTGAGAGCCAGATGGTGGACGAATTTACCAAAATCGTCTTCTTAAATCTATTCCGGCTGTTCTACCATCATATGTGAATGCATGCTGGAACGAGATTGCCCCATCTGTTCATAGTGCTGGGACCTCATCAACAGGGCCGTTCAGGCACTGGATATCAAACCGAAAGGTGGCACTGCTTGAATTTACGACAGTTGTTCGTGCCATTTCCGAACATACTTTGGCCCACTGACTTATCAGACACCAAGTGAATGTGAGCGCGTACACCGACCGTGAAGACTGGCAGACTCTGGAGTCTAAGGAAATGGCAGAGGCCAAGAAAACCGTGAATATCCGACGACCATCTTCTTTGGTCCGTGAAACCGCTCTCAGAAAACCGCCTTTGAGAGGAACCATCAACAGGCAGATTGGAGTGAATATCTTGAATAATGAAGAACGCTTCNCCGAGTACTTGGACAACAATTCTGGAGGTCATTATCTGTCACTCATATGGTAGCTGAACTAGAATCCTGAACGGTGAATCTGGAAGCCCTTACGGCCATGAAGGTCTGCGCCAACTACACATGTTCTCTCAAGCACCACCAATCACCTAATGCGGATGACTGCCCACGGGTATTGTTAGAAAATGGGGTTGAAATCCTCAGTGAGCGTTTGCCAGATTTGTTTGTGTATATATGGGAAAAGGGGGCTGTCCCATACGAGTGGGAGAAATCGATTATAGTATCCATTTTCAAAAAAGGAGCTCGTAGTGAATACGGTAATCAGAGGGGGATAAGCTTCCAATCGTAACGGAACTCATGGGATCATTACTTCATCCCCTCATGGTGGCTCCCGAAACACTAACTCGAGAGCAGGAAGCCGAATTCCGGCCTAGCAGAGGTTGTGTTGATCATTCGTATCAAAGTCGCACAATTTTAGTATTCCTGGACTGGATTCGGTAGACCGGTTTATCTTCCTTAACAGGCTCACCCAGCACCGAATGCCCCGGAATTAGATTAACACGATGAGTTCTTTGTATTCTCAGACTTTCGGGTTTGTGAGGGTATATGGTATGCCCTCAAAACGCTTCTGTACACAAAGCTGTGTCCGTCAGGGCCGTCCACTCACTCTGTTCCTAGTAAATTTCGTGATCAATGAGATATTGAGACTAACCATGGAAGATCTTCAAAACCTTGGTGTTCAAATAGCTACTGACTAAAACCTTGTCGACCTTGTCGTTTTCGGGGAGAAGTCGCAAGTGTTTTGGGTTGAACTGACCAAATTCATTCCGTACGTTGGAATGCGCTTTGCACCCACAGAGTGTAAGGTCATGATTCTGAAAATTCAGTCACTGAACATAACACTTAAAATCCAGGGAGCACCCGAAGTTGTAGAGCGTTCTACCTACTTTGAGAGTTGTATTACTTCCGACTGTAAGGGTCAATGCGCGAATCTGAGACACCTATAGCATCAAAGCGGTATATCCCTGAATCTCAAGGGATTTGTGTGTCAGACTACAGTGTGGCTGTATGGCTGTGAGACTTGGCGTGTTCGGGCAGCGGAAGTGAGACGTCTTTAGGTGTTGGACAGCCGCTCCTCAGAAGCAAAGCTCGTGTGGGTTGGTGCTGTCGAATCCGTAACGAGGCTATTAGACGGCGAGTTTTCGGCTGTACAACGGGAACTTCCGGCACCAGAAGCATCGTTGGTTAGACCATGTATTGCACATACCGAACCATCGTTTGCTGAAGAGAGTGATATTTTCCGTCCTCAATTCGGAGTGGCAGAGGCGGTCAAACCTGGTAAAGGAGTATGAAAGAGATTACTATACGTATTGGTTCTGTCGGTGCCACCCGCCTTTCGGGATGGGAGCTCCCTAACCTCTGAATTAGTGTCTGGAAGTGTAGACACCCCGGAATGACTGTAGTAGGCTAGCACTATGCCCCTTCCTCGTTCCTTTTCTTTACAATGAGACTTCCGAACAAATTGTGGTTGTGCGGCAATGAATCTGATGTTATGTTGTCGATAATGATGATGAGAGCCCCCGGCACTTTACAGCCTGGAAGTCCTGATGTGCGATTTGCTATCGAAAGCAACCGACTGTCTTCTTTGTGCAGTCACTACACAGTTGTCGTAAACAACGAAGCTGTGGATAGGCCCATTTCAGTGTTCAGATGCTCCATTAATAAAGCCCGGAGCCATCAAAAGTTGGAGAGGTAATAGATATACACATATGCTCGGTCGATACCTTCCACCTGCGGAACTGGTGGTATCCTAGCTTGACTGAGCAACACTGCCGGAAGATTAATGAGTAGAATTTGTAATCTCCCAAAACCAATTGGATGAGTTTTTAGTGTTGACCGTGTCCGTTAGTTTCTGTGCTGAGATAACGATGTCAAACGGAATGGCAGAGGTTGGTTGCAGAACGAGCAAGTCGCAGCAACCTGGGTCGAAAATATCAATTGGCAGGACAGATTTTTAGATTATATGTCAGTAAGTTAAAAGTGAAACTTGTCTGCCGCGACAGTTTGGCAGAATTCCATCAGTGAAGAAGCCAAATGAGGTACCGGCAAGATATATTTGTTTTGATCCCCGCTCGAGCATGTTATCCATTTTCAGGTGAAAACTGAACGTAAACATCTCGTGTGGGTGGGTTGGTGGGTGGTCTTACAGATCCGTACACGGGCCCGATATCCTATTAGCCAACTTTGAGCTCGCCAACTTCCGTTAGTATGGTTTCTGTTCGGGTGACCTCTGATATCAATCTCTCCGGATTATTCGAGGTGGTCCTTACTGACCTGACGACAGGAGCGTCCAGTCTGCTGATTTGCTGGTAGGATAGCCGGCTCTGTGCGAGAATTCCATATAAGTGGCCGGTCGTTTGCACACTGTGGTGCCTGGAGTGGGTCCAGAGCACCTTAGTTCCAAGCTTACTCTTCTTAGTCTAGTATCTCCTGGTGCCGAAATTTTCACTTTCTTTACTTGAATGCGCGCTATCCCTGGGTTTGCATTACAGAGATCAGTGGTAGTAGATCATATATTCAGACGGTTAATTTGTTTGAGCGCTTTAGTCTACACCCCGTTTTATCCGCTACATGCCCTGTTACGTTCTCCGTAACTGACTTGACATATTGCGTTTTTTCTCTCACCTTTGTTAACACTGCCATTCAACCGTGAACTTGTCTCTCTCATTGCCACACTCGCTTGACGGAGTATCATTGTATGGTTTACATGAACCAGTCTTGATGTGAGTGTCAACGTACACTTGATAAAGACTATTCGATATGATTTTTTATTCTTGTTCTCTTGTTTCCATACAAAGCAAAAACCTCTTTCGCGCCAACTCTTTTGCCCTCTGGAATCCCAGTATACAAAATAATAAAAGAGCAAGGCAAAAACTCCTTTCGGGCCACCTATTTTGCCCCATGGAATCCCAGTATACAAAATAATAAAAGACCTAAGTGGGACTTCCATTCTCAGTTAGAACGCATTCTGAACCAGTTAAAGAAAAACTGAGCTGGCTGAAAACTGGCTGAAAAACCGAGAAGCACTCCACTAGGGAGTTTCGAACCTCCGACGTTGAACACCAATGCCCAGCCATGGTGGTTAATCAGCAGTGTGATTAGTTCTTACTTAGATAGGACATAGTGCCAGTCATCTTTCAGTAACGGAAACTACATCACATGATCACGTGTCCTCGAGTGACAAACAGTTTGGTAATGATTGAAATGAGCAGAGAGACAGACAGAGACTGAGAAATCTAGTTATGGAGGCTAATCTGTTAACTGACAATTATCTACTTGAATAAAGGGCTCAATGTAGAACAAGCACACGCGAGTAGCGAAAAAATATGACTGCTTAAAGCGCGTACGGGTATCCAGTTTGGGATTCTTTCAAAGCGAGAGGAGCCTGAAAGATAACAGCAAGAGATTCTGTACAGTACTGTGTGAATGTGTCCTTATTAGCTATTGAATCTTGGAGTTAGCTGTGTTTTGCTCTGTTATTAGCGTTTACAGCATTAGGGGCAGTATTTCTGAATGCTCTTTGTGTACATGAATGCATTCATTCATTTGTGACCTCGGATTATAACTGACAGCTGCTGTGATCGTCGAACCGAAGTAATTTCAATCTTTATGAATACCTAGAATTTTATGAATTTGCAATAGCATGAAGTACTTACTACTATTTAACTTGATACCATTCCACCGAATGGGAAAGGTTTCTTCATAAACTTGCACTTTGGATGAATGAGTACACAAACTAGGAAAAGATTCAAGGTAAGAGCAAACAGCAACGCGTCCAGAATACATTTTCTTGTGGTGCACCGCAGTGATATTTAATGTGTTCAGAATAAAATAAACTCACAGGAATTGGGATTTCAGCGTTTTCTGGACCGAGTGGGTCCGTTTCCCAGGCCATTCCAAAAATCTGGGACAAAACGAAGGCGTAATGATATAGGATGTGGAGGGGAGTTCAGGTGATAGTGCAGTACACAACAGCTGTTCTTCAGTTTTGGAAATTTATTATCTATTCAGCACAGTTCGTAAAATATAATCCGTTGACGTCAGAGTAAATTTACTTACCTGGATCTGAGTAAAGTTGTCGAACAGCTTCCATAACTCCAGAATATCTGCGTTAAGGAGGGTGTCAGTATCCAGAACTATTGCCTGTCAGAAAAGGAGAAAAGTAAATCAGTCAAGCCATTTCAACCTACATCACTTAGCGTGCTTTAGAGGATTATCTAATCTAGCTGGACAAAACCGGAGAACTCGAAATTTGACTATGCTTTAGATAGCACCAACCATATTACTGAAAATCGTTGACGTATAGCAGAACCTGGAACTAAATTCACCACCATAAAAGTTTCCCGCACGGAGACTATCGGCTTACACGGGCCAATCCTTACCTCTTGGAGTGCAGCACATTCAGTTGCTGAAAAAAAACCTCATAAACGACAGATTCCGCTGGGTTCCAGATGAGTCTCCCGTGGAAACCAAATTTGTATGCAAATTTGTATGCTCTAAGTCTGTGCATTTTGGCTCCAAGTAGAAAATAAGGTTGACGAAAAATCGCTGATTGCGCCTACATAACTAGCCCCAAGAAGGTCGAAATTGGTCGTGAGCTGTCGAAGAGTTTCCAGCAACCTTATGAGTAGTATAATGCGTCTATATAACTTCCCCCTTCAATTCAAAGTCCACAAGGTGGAAGAATGGTGATGCGAAACTTATATATCGCTTGCTTTAACGCGTAATTCATGGGCTATCACATTATCACGAAAGGATGGAATGACAGACAATTTCAGCTTCCGTTTATGAAACAGATGTATCGGTCAAAGGAACAAGTAATTAACAAAGCGTCTGCGCTTCGCCCCCTACATCACTGCAATGTGAGCATAACTATTTTATCTGCAACCTTTCACTTGGACATTTGAGTAGCTTTCTAACTGCTTTCAAATCAATGTGTAAAAATTAGCTTAAAGTGCTATTGTTGGTAAATCTTAGCATGTTGCACCACAGAACCAGGCATCGCCAAATTTTGAGCTTTACTCTTGCATCCGTAGATAGTTTCTGCGAACTTCGAGTTTGACGCGGCTGAATAATTACATATCAACTCAGGTGGCTCAACAAATTAACATTAGTCATACTTGTCCCGATAAACGGCGATCATTTTCAGGAGGATGGAAGTTTCCCGCCATTTTAGTAGATTGTGTCGGTTCTACGTACGCCTAAACGACAGAAAGAGCTATCGAGAATTCTACTTCGCCTGTAGGCTCATATCGCTTCCACGAAGAAAAAAGTACAGGGTCAGTAAACCATGTTTCGTCTGGTTTAGCTGTACATCTGATTGCCTCATTATCCAGCACGCACTGAATTCCGGCAACGGAGAAATCCAATCAGTGAATAGTCGTCCGTCAAACGACTGAGTTCCGTTGTAAAATCCAGCCTAATGTCAAGCTAAACTGCGTGTCGTTCTAATTAAGAAGCCTTATATCTTGAATGGTTCTGGACATAGTTTTTGAAACTGAGTTGTAATATTTAAGCAGCACGAAAAAGCGCAAAATGCCCTCGTGTGGGTTACAGAAAACATGGAAATATACGGGTGTAACGGTGGAAACTATTAATGAGACATGCGAATAGCATGTTTTATCGTAAATCCGCTTCGCGTCTATTGAAAAATGAGATTCATCACGGCATTTGTGGAATTGCTTTGTGGCATTCGTTTGCATTTGAGCGATAGTCAATGAGTACCCAGGAAAGTTCAGGAAGACGCGTTCGAGAAGAAGACGGGTATTCGGTTTTTATAAACAAGATGCATATGAAAGTTTTGCTTCCCTGTCCAATGGTCTGTAACTGTTCAGCTGGTGCTTTCCAATAAGTAACTCTGCAGGGAGGGCTTTCTTCCTTTCATGGGTAGCGCCGTGGAACCTCGCAGCCGAGGAAATTCACTTTTGGGATCTGTTAAGAAATTATTTTCATTTAACAAGTGTGAAAGAATCAGTGGATGGCCGCTGACAGGCTCCACTTCAGCTGACATCTCATCAAATAACTTCAGTCCTCTTGAAGAAGCTACTCTGAAAAGTCTCACCCGAAAGATTTACTTGAATTACATTGCGCTACAAATGTTTCGTTTCGAAATAATTCTTTACCGAACGGGGTTTTACTAAACAACGGGGCAGTCAGTGTCACCGTGTCTTGGAATCGCTGCTTGGTGGGTAATCAGGCAATCAGAATGCTTGTTGCGCAAACTTTCATTGACTTATTTAAATTCATGGAGTTGTGTGCTTCATGGTTGCCGTGGCAATCGCCCAGAGCGGATTCAGTCTCAAAATGTGATGTGGATGCATTGAGTGAGGGTGCTTGACGAGGCCATCGCTGATTACAACTTCCTCACTGAGTGGGGAATGAAACGTTGATACCGGTTGACCTTAAGTGATGTTGAGAACCAATAGATGCTTATCTGTGCTACGCAAAGCGATCAAAATCCAGAGGACAAGGATACCAGTTGGAGTATTTTCTTGCCGAACTCTGCAACTCTGCACCAGGCGAACGATCCCCCATGTTTGGTTTCCAGGAAAGTAATTTACTGACCTCTTGTCGCAACAGGTGCCAGTCGGTCAGATGAGGTTCCCGAGGATAATATATAGTTTACCATAGAGTATTGTTTCCAGTAGGCCCTCTTTGAGAATTGCCCTTATAAGAAAACCCTTCGTGTACGGGCCCTCTATGTTGGGTCGAAAGCGGTAACATTTGGGATCCCACCGGGCGAAGTCCAATAAAAAAAACCAGAAGTTCGGAAGATGATTAAGCGTGTTTGCGCTCAACTTGCACCAGAAGCGAAGGAAATCAAGCCAGATAAACAAACTGAGTTGCCATTGTCTCTTCTGTTGTACTGAATATCTCTTTGGGTGCTGGGGCTGCCTATTGGTTACACCTGAATTGGGCCCGCCAGACAACACGATAAGGAGCAGCCAGAAAACCAGGAATACGGCTATACTATCAGGTCAGGTCAAATATACGGAACCAGTGCGTAAAAATATATAGGATATGATCAGTCACCTTGATGCACGTTGTGGGTTTTGCGGGATGTGTAGTGTTCACCCCACAACATGCATCAACAAAAGTTGTCCAGCGGGTTTCAAGCGTCTGTGGCGCCACCTGACTGGGAAGTCCTGACAAGCGGGCCAATCGATCGTCACAACCAGGACAGTCACTGCGTCGTCGTATCGATGGTGTTGGGGCATACCAATCACATCGCTCAAACGTGAACACATTCGCCCGCTCAGATGTGTCCAACTTGCACTGGTGCAATAGTGGTAACACGTTCGGCTCGCAAGTCAGGTGCCCTATTTTCAAACCGCGGCACGGCCATTGGATATGCACTGCTAATGAGCTTTAACGCCCAGTGCTACCCTCCTTTAGTGTGGAATGACCAGAATAATTGCGCCAGGACATGAGGATAACTGTTCAAACGAGATTGATGTGAATGTGAACAATCAATAGCTTTGTCTGTCCAGCCAATGATGATGTCACTGTCGTGAGCATTTCCACTCCACATGCAGGTAAGGGTACGGGTGTATTGGGCACACGCGGCCAAACAGGTCTGCCTTGCAACGGGTAAGCAAACAAGTGAGTCAGTCAGTAGTTAACAACAGACACGCAGGCGTGCCAACCAATCGGACATCCCTCCATTCCGCCACTACTGTCTCACTCCAGATCGATGGTGGATTGGCGAACGGACAGGCACACGCGCAAACTCTACGGCACATCGAGGCGCTAGCTACTACAGTCCTCCACCACCAGATTTAGCCAACTCCAGCTTGGCAACGCTCGACCGGCGTTGACTCCCTTGCTGATCAGCTTAGTCAGTTTGAAGAATCTGTCGCTGTTTCCAAACTCTTTGCTTCAATCCGGAGTCCACCAGTACTGTGAGCTCCGATGTTTGTTCCGCATCGGGCCGTTGCTTCCTAGTTCTGATATGGTCTAAATGACGGCGTATTATCTTCCCGTCTTGTAACAACACATAGATAAGGTTACGGTTGTCAACGTCACAACCACGCACCCATTTCTTATCTGACGGATGAAGTTTGACGTAAACCTCCTCGCCACTTCGTACTGTGCGAGGTCGGGCCTGCTTAGCTGCGCTTCGCTTCATGGAACAGTCATTTTTTGCCTTTACCTGCCAAATCCGACCGTACCGGATCCAAACGTGTTCGAAGACTTCGTCCCATTAGCAATTCGCAGGGCGTCTTCGTCCGTAGCAGTATGTGGCGTAAACCTGTACTGCGGTAAAAACTTGTTCAGTCTTGTTTGTAGCGGACCTGGGCTTTGTTTCATCTATCCATTCTTTACCGCTTCTACCGCACGTTCAGTCAGCCGTTAGAAGCGGAATGGTATGGGATGGTATGTAAAAACATGTTCCATTCCGTTGGTTTTCAAAAGCTGACTGCTGAAATTTCGCACTGGTGAAAGCCGTACCGTTATCGGAAACAATCGTATCAGTTACACCGTGCCGAAGTGCTGCGAAGTGTCGACGCACTAGATGCAGTTCTGGTGGGCACCGCTTCTGTCCACTTGGAATACGCATCGAAAATCACAAGGACCATATAATTTTCAATAGGGCCACAGTAATCCACGTGTACGCGGTTAACTGCGTGTTACCTGGGTGGCCTGAATGTAATTCCATTAAAATTTTCGGAAGGAATTATCACTGTTGCACCCCATAGTAAACATCCATCTTCCACCCTTAATTCCGACGATCGTTCACGTAATCCAACCTTCTCCGGCCATCCGTAAGAAGTGAAACGAAGCACGCGTGAGAGTTCTGGATCTTTCCTTGGTTCTACTCGTATTTCCGCAGCAGTCATAGGTAGATCATCAACCCAAATTTACCAGCTCGGCTAGTTTCGGTGTGTGAAATGGGACATCCCGTAGCGGTAGGCGACTTAGGGCATCCTCTGTGAGTTCATTTGTCCAAGAGTGTACTGCAAATGATACCGGGATCAGGCCAGTTTTAAGACCCAATGTTGCATTCTAGGCGACGTCATTTAAGGTAATGGTTTATTTTCTCCGAGAATTCCAAGTAAAGGCTTGTGATCCGTATATATGTCAAACGTTTGCCCGAAGGGGGTAGTGTTGAAAAAGTGCCACTGCGAACAGAACTGCCAACGACTCCTTGTCAATTTGTGCGTAATTCCGCGCCACAGACGACAAAGATCTTGAAGTCCCGATCTATCCTTCTGCGATAACACGGCTCCAACAACATATGGTGAAGCATCACAGGAAACAACAATGGGCTGTGTTGAATCGAAATGGGTGAGCACCGGAGGACAAGTAAGGGCACGTTTCACCTGTCGAAACGCTTTCTCTTATTCGTGATTCCAAATCCAGCTAATGCCTCGACGTAGCAAGTAATTCAGTGGGTGTAAAAGTGTGGCGGTTTCCGGAATAAACCTCGCATAGTGATTAACCATGCCTAAGAAAGATCTTAGTTCATGCTTATCCGTTGGTTGCGGTGCTTCTAATATTGGACGTATTTTCTCCGCTTGAGGGACCAAACCCTTTGCACTGATGCGGAAACCCAAATAGTCCACACAATCAGCCAGGAAATCACAGCTTTCTTTCTTCGTAGTCCACACTCCTTCGGACGATCAGGTACCAGTTTCAACGACTTCAAATGCTCCTCCATGGTACACCCGGTTATCAGAATATCGTCTGTGTCTTGTGTATGCCCGCAATAACGTTTTCGATTGTGTGTTGTGCGTGGATGGAGCGGAGTGGATTCCAAAAGGAACGACTTCAAACCTCCATGGTACACCCGGTTATCAGAATATCGTCTGTGTCTTGTGTATGCCCGCAATAACGTTTTCGATTGTGTGTTGTGTGTGCATGGAGCGGAGTGGATTCCAAAAGGAAGGCGATTAAACATAAACAATCTTCTATGAGTAATGATAGTTGTAACGGGTCTCCCTTCCTCCGTTAATTCCAATTGCTCGTAAGCACGAGCTAGATCTAGTTTTGAAAAATATCTGCTCTTACCAATTTGTGCGTAAACGTCTTCGGTTTGAGGTAATTGGTAATGTTCTGCAGTTGTGCTCGTATTGACCGCAGATTCTAAGTGTGCCGTCCGGTTTCAGCATTGGTACAACTGGTGTAGCCTATTCCGAGAACTCCGTGCTTTGAATTATTCCTTCACGCTGCAAACGGTTAAGTTCTTCTTCGACCTTTGGACGCAGCAAGTAAGGTAGTGACTGAGCCTTTAGGAAACGCGGCTGTTTTCCCGGCGGAACGTATATATTCACCTTCCCCCTGGGAAACTTGCCAGTCTTTGGTTCTGAAAATACTTCTTCATAATTGCGGATGAGAGATTGAACCTCAGGGAGTGTCGAGACCTGGTTTAACGTAAGTATGGGTAATTGTTGTAGCCAGTCAGGTCCTAACAGGTTCGAACCATTTCCTTCAGCAAAAAAATATGGTTTTGTTCACCGTCACACCCTTGTACGAAACATTCACGTTTTCCGCCCCCAACAACTTCACCACTTTTCCCGTATATGTTCGAAGCCGGACTGGGGATTGCTGAAG
>NW_008751672.1:2620620-2627216 GCF_000715545.1 Opisthorchis viverrini | reverse complement strand
AGTCCCGATCTATCCTTCTGCGATAACACGGCTCCAACAACATATGGTGAAGCATCACAGGAAACAACAATGGGCTGTGTTGGATCGAAATGGGTGAGCACCGGAGGACAAGTAAGAGCACGTTTCGCCTGTCGAAACGCTTCCTCTTATTCGTGATTCCAAATCAAGCTAATGCCTCGACGTAGCAAGTAATTCAGTGGGTGTAAAAGTGTGGCGGTTTCCGGAATAAACCTCGCATAGTGATTAACTATGCCTAAGAAAGATCTTAGTTCATGCTTATCCGTTGGTTGCGGTGCTTCTAATATTCGACGAATTTTCTCCGCTTGAGGGACCAAACCCTTTGCACTGATGCGGAAACCCAAATAGTCCACATGATCTACCAGGAAGTCACACTTCTCTTTCTTTATTCGTAATCCACACTCCTTCAAACGATCAAGTACCAGTTTCAGCAACTTTAAATGCTCCTCAATGGTACACCCGGTTATCAGAATATCGTCTAGATAGACGAACGTTTTGGGTATCCCCGCAATAACGTTTCCAGTTGTGCGTTGAAATATGGATGGAGCGGAGTGGATTCCAAAAGGAAGGCGATTAAACATAAACAATCTTCTATGAGTAATGATAGTTGTAACGGGTCTCCCTTCCTCCGTTAATTCCAATTGCTCGTAAGCACGAGCTAGATCTAGTTTTGAAAAATATCTGCTCTTACCAATTTGTGCGTAAACGTCTTCGGTTTGAGGTAATTGGTGATGTTCTGCAGTTGTGCTCGTATTGACCGCAGATTCTAAGTGTGCCGTCCGGTTTCAGCATTGGTACAACTGGTGTAGCCTATTCCGAGAACTCCGTGCTTTGAATTATTCCTTCACGCTGCAAACGGTTAAGTTCTTCTTCGACCTTTGGACGCAGCAAGTAAGGTAGTGACTGAGCCTTTAGGAAACGCGGCTGTTTTCCCGGCGGAACGTATATATTCACCTTCCCCCTGGGAAACTTGCCAGTCTTTGGTTCTGAAAATACTTCTTCATAATTGCGGATGAGAGATTGAACCTCAGGGAGTGTCGAGACCTGGTTTAACGTAAGTATGGGTAATTGTTGTAGCCAGTCAGGTCCTAACAGGTTCGAACCATTTCCTTCAGCAAAAAAATATGGTTTCGTTCACCGTCACACCCTTGCACGAAACATTCACGTTTTCCGCCCCCAACAACTTCACCACTCTTCCCGTATATGTTCGAAGCCGGGCTGGGGAGTGCTGAAGTTCACCTTTCTCGGTCGGTCCCAGCTTGTCTTGCCATGAGTTCTCACTGCGTAATGTAACGGAACTACCAGTATCCAGCTCAAAAACCATTGGCGCACTGTTCACCTGTAGTTCTACGTGATACGGCGGTTAGACTCGGTTGGTGGGAACACTTGCACGAAGTACATATTCCGGGATTTCTGACCTTGTAACTTGATACGTAACAACAGAGTTACTTTCGAACGCTGGTGCTGAGCGGCACACTTTCGCGAAACGGCCACATTTCTTACACCGATCACAAACAGTTTGCATGTGCCGGTATTACTTCGGGTGAGTGTGACGGCCTCCACAACCATAACACTTAAATTGCGGTCTGTCCGATGAATGCTGTATCTGATTCATATGAGACGACGAATCCACCGCCTCTGATGTCACAGTAGGTTGCACAGATTGTAACAAGGTTGCGTTATTTTCTGCTGCTTCCAGCGCCACCACAGTATCCAAAATTAAGTTACTATCAGCAAGCAAACATTGGTGTATGCGAGCGTTTCTCACATCACCTACTAAACGATCTCTGAGCATATCGTTTCGAAAATTCCAGTAATCACAGTGTCCTGCAATGTTCCATAAACCCACCACAAAATCCGCAATAGATTCTCCTTCCTTTTGTACTGATGTATTTTACTTGAATCACTGGGCGACAATGGAAGGTTTAGGATTGTAATGCTTAGAAACAATAGACACAAGATTGTCGCAAAGTTTCGTATTTGGTAAATCTGGAGCGTATCAGGCGGTATGTTTCCGAGCCAAAAGCGTAAGAATTATATTCACTTTTCGCTTGCCGTCCAAGATCTCGTTTGTCAGAAAGTAACAATTCACCCGTTCCACTTGTCGGTTCCAAGTAGCAGTAAATTTCTCAGGATTTCTGATGAACATTTGGTAAGATGGGTTCGTCAGACCAGTCGCCAGTATTGTGAGTTGAAAGTAAGTCAACAAACAGGTAGGTAAGGATACGGGTGTACTGTGTGCACGCGGCCAACTGGTCCACTTCCATGGCAGGTAAGCAAACAAGTGAGCTACATGTCCTGTCATCCCAAAAACAGTCCTCTGATATATTGAACGATAGACACGCAGGCGTGCCAACCAATCGGACGCTGGGTAATTTGAGGTCGAAGTTCACCTAACTACTTGAATACCAGCGCCGTGTCTGGTACAGGCAAGTAGCTGATAAATAGTCTTGTGGTCAAACGAGGAGGACCTCTTCCTACGCTGTGCAATGTTGTATCATTGATACATGAACAAGACCGGCGACCAACAACGTTTCAATGCATCGAGGTATCAAAAACTGACTTGTTTTGATCAGTAGCAAAATTATCACTCAATCAATCAACTCAGAAACAGCATTTTTAAATTTGTTAACAAATAGGACGTACAAAATTGGTTCGAAAGAGACCTCAAAAAATTATGAATTTGAACGCGTTCAGGCAGTCCTAAGAAAGAATTGTGACTTAAATTCAATCGACCCGAAATTTCTTCCTGTAAATGAAGCCAAGAATTACTGAAAAGCTGTTTTATCCTTATTAGGGCTCCTCTATAGTGTTTATCTCACGAATTTCCAAAGGGGTCCGGACTCATAACATTTCGGCTAAACCATCCGGCCATGAGGGGCCGATCAACACCTAGATAACTCATTCAAGTGACTGTACGCACTCCGAGTAGGAAAGATGAGCATGGAAAGGCGCTCCCGATAATATCACGGCGTAGTGGACGCACGATGTTCCTAGGGGAGACATCAGAACAACAAGGCATTCGATGTACTAGCAGTCACTTAGTTAGATTGTAACAAATCAGTTATTCTGTACCATGAACTGGTAGCCATTCCGCGGCTATGAATTTCCATTTATGAGAGTTCTCTTGTTGAATATGATGAAATCGCTTGATGTACTAGGGCCTTCAACATGCTACGAACGCAGCTGGCACTTGTTTGGCACACTTCTGGTTAAACTTCAAGTAGTCCTCATTTTTTGTTGTCTGATTTGATTGAAGAACACTTTGGAATCCGCTTGCGACCGATATTAAACTCTCGAGTTCTTTTCACTGTTAGTTACAGTGGCGTAGCCTTCATAGGTTATCTGTTCATGTTCGTTTTTAAGCCGTCAGCTTGTTCGCCAAGTATCCAATAGCAGTCATCCTTTATTAAAAGTCGCACTACAAATGGGTCCATATTTATTGTCCGATTAATGTGCGCTTATATTTTATCTCGCCCAGACTGAAGAGTACCAGAAGCCTCATGGGTTAAGGTGCGGACATACTGGCCGAAAGGTCTGTGGCTCAAACCTAACCCTAGTATCTCGACTGCTCAAATGTAGTCCTGGTAAACCCGACATGATCCCAGCCCCAATAGCATGGCAACCATACACCAAAAAGGTGGTATAGCAGAATGATTAGTTTTATTCTGTCGTTGAGATTGAAGTGAACATCAGCTCGTTTGAGAAAGATCGATTGTAAGTGTTTCTAACTCCGAGTCAGGGATTGAAAACCTCGGGAAACACAGTAATGTGGTATGAGTTGACCCAGCCACTTCTGGAGACGAAAATTCAAACATTTGGATTTGACGGTCGGTCACTAGACGTTCTGACCTTAAAAGTCGACTTACCGGTCTTAAAAATAGTTTTTTCGCGAGTTCAGCATAGTCCAGCACCGAACAATGCTTCAAGAGGGGGCGAGATGGCTCAGTGGCTAGAACACAAATTTAGTGACCGGAAGGTCCGTGGTTCGAACGCGACCTCTGCCTTTCGACTTCCCCTGTCTAGGCTTGGGAAACCTGGCAGTATCCCAACCCTCGTGCCTCATTCGGGTGGCATGGCAGCTAGGCACCGAAAGGGTGTTACAGCTGAATGATTATTCTTTATATCAATGCTCCATGAATGATAGTCAGCTCTGACGGTATCATGCGGTTTGGCTAGTCCATTAACCATAGATACGTGTGCACATTTGTTCATATAAGCCTCCACGTTTGATGATCTGTGTGACTGCGAGCTCACCATACAGATAGTTTGGAGGTATTCTTCCGCAAGAAATAAAAACTTTTCATGGTTTTGCTTTCGGCTCCTTGCAGGTTAAATTAAAATGAGAGTGACAGTGACGAGGAAATTTCCAACTCACCGAGCTTGGCAATCGACTTGTAAGTCAAGTCGTGCAAGTTGCTTGTCAGTTTTGGCGGGCAGATCAAGTGTCACGTGATCAACCCCCCAGTGAATGCACCGAAGCGACTAATATTCCAACATCCCTAGAGTTACTGAGAGGCGTGTCCTACATTACCGTAATCCGATGAATAGGACTGAGGAAATCATTCGGATGTGTCGTACCGTGGCAGTGAACCTGACCATACAGGAACCCTGCATGTTTACCAAGTACACAGGGTCGTATCACTCGGGAATGAATTCCTACTATGTGCTCGTGAGCGCACCTTTACATCATTTATGCCGGCAGCATCAAGTTACAGCGCGGTTGACGAAGGGTTAAAACCAGAGAATTACAAAGATCACACGGTATTTTGTTCGGCGATCCCGTTATCAGCTTTAGAACCGATTCGGTGGACTTGAGGCGGACTTCAACTCATTACCCTCCTGGATTTTACAGTTTTGGAAACAAAGACGATTCCACCTAGCCCCTGACACTCTTTTGTACTGGAATGACTATATTATTGTAGACAAACTTGGGGATTTATAGATATTCCGCGCGGCGAATTAGTCGTTCTTCATAATCGTCAGGTATAAAAAAACCGCCGCAGTCCTTTGGTTCAAGATGCTATATTGGCTTGATGAATGATAGCGGTTGACTGTCAATGAAAATCGACACTTAGAATAATGCATCTACGTCATCCTCATTTCATCCCGAGTAACCGAAAGGTTGCTAAGCTAAACAAATTGTTGTATGACACACTTATCAGAGAATTGTTGCGTCAGACCGCGGTTCCAATGAAAAATAGAATTCCACGTTTTTGTTTCACAAGCCGATCAATCTTAGACAATGGCTTTCACAAATGCCGATTGCATCATCAACCAAAAGGAGTGAAATCAGCCTTAATGTTGTCTGAAAATATACACGAACGGTAAATTGTGGATGAATGTAGTGGTCAGCTGCTAAAACATGTTATCTCAATCCGTCCGTTCATTGCAATTTACTCATTACTTGGATCACATCAAGACAGACACGGTAACAATGAATATTCAACGTAACGGCATGTCAATAGGGGAATTAAATAGTACTTTAAATAGTTACTGGTGTCCCGTGTGTGCTTACCTTGGTTACACTTGTGGGAAGTATATCGGGAACAAGCATCTTTGAAAGGGCACCCACCCCAGAACCATGCCGATTTCGAATCCAGCTAACTCGAGGCTGTTAAAAGACGAATATTTAACACACACGAGTGAATGAAGATCATTTCATCCCTAATACTAAATCAGTCTAATAGTTCCACAAAACTTTACCAACCCGATGAAAAATGGAGCCAGTTTATTCAACGGAAGATAGAACTGCTCACACATACAAGTGTTTCAAAACAAGGTTATAAAGCAAACAGAGGCGATTCTATCCCATTGCACAGATTTGAAAGTGCTTCTCTTTTAAACTGTTATTCGAGTGGAGATCAGCTGCATTGTCATCAACGTTGCATTTGACTAGGTTCCAAAACTCCCGAACAATGTTCTTGCTTCTATCGAGGTCTGAACACCGGTCACGAAACCGCTCTCCTAACTCATGTTGCTTTCGAGTGGAAAAAAATTCACGTGATAGAATATTTCCTCATGACACCATGAAGGTGGATGTGGCTTCGGATGAGTAGATTTGCAGCGAGCGCGTTGGTCATTTTGTACAAGTCGCAGATCAAGTGCAATGGAGATCCTGACATTCCACTGAAGTCAGTCTAAGCTGAATAGCCGAGAAGCATTCAACAGCTGTTTCTTCCTCATTGGAAATCCCAGGGAAGACATTCTTCACGAAGCTCCGGGGGGATTTCATGCCAGTAGTTTAAGACTTAACCGTTTAGCCACGAACATCTGGTCAGTAGTGCCGACTAACCCATACTTGTATACTATATTTTATAGTATAGTAGTAGTAGCACAGTATAGTATAGTACAGCATAGTTTAGTATGATGTGGTGTAGTATAGTATGGTATATAGCCCCTAGTATGGTATAGTACAGTGTAGTATAGTATATAGCCCCTAGTATAGTATAGTATAGTATAGTATAGTACAGTATGGTATAGTATAGTGTATGGCCCCTAGCATAGTACACCATAGTACAGTATAGTATAGTATTGTATATAGCCCCTAGTATAGTATAGTATAGTATAGTATAGTA
>NW_008751672.1:2600150-2620581 GCF_000715545.1 Opisthorchis viverrini | reverse complement strand
TATAGTATAGTATAGTATAGTATAGTATAGTATAGTATAGTATAGTGTATTATAGTATAGCATAGTATATATAGTATAGTATAGTGCAGTATAGTATAGTACAGTATATAGCCCCATTCGTCCTTCAGTCACGGGATTCGTATCAGGTGATCACGCATTGTCTGGATCCTCGAGTAAATGACCTTTCAGATAAAACGTTCACGCGAATAGTGGAGCATCCCTTCATCTGCAATGCACATACACAGAAGGAGGACGAATCAGAGGATTAGCGAGGCTGAAAGCTGTGAATTCGTCACTCGAGGAGTCAGCTGACACGTGACCACTTGACGCGATTTCCGTGATTGAAGCACGGATGGCGCTATATTCTTTCTCAGTAGGATGGAATCACATTGCTGATCACCCGCTCTTGGGCAGGCGGTTTAGTCTTCAAATACTAACCGGGATGTCTCATGTTCGAAACCCCCTGGAGTTCGATGAGGTGGCTATGATTCCGAACAAGGATGAGAATGCTACACAATTCTGATCGGCTCCAAACTTTTACCGACCTTCGCTATACTACCGGGAATTCAGATAATACATCCACACGAGCTACAACATTCAATTTGGTGTCAGCAACAAACTTTCGGCACACAACAATCCCCTCAAGATATTCCTTCCAAGGCAGGCAAGCCCTCTTGCAGGCAGTAATGGTGTTGCTAGTGTGAGGAGATTTTGGAAGTATATTTGTCTTGTGGTGAAGCCAATATATGCTGAAAAGTTGAGAAGCACAATTCTGCCGTTTCATCCCTATTGGGAATAATCAGCAGCGCGAATCTGACGAAACTGGAACCCGTGACCTCCCGGCTACAAGTTTGAACTCTTGACCGTTCGGCCACGAGCGGTTGAAGAATCGCATATTTCCTCACCACCTTGCCATTTGTGGGAATTAATTGAGTCTACGATTGATGGAAGCTTGTGATTCCATATAGGCAACATGAGAAGTGTTTTCTTTCCATGCGACGCTGGCTAAATTTACCACCAGTAGCAGATAAATCGTGGGAGCGCTTTCCCACCGAGTTCAATCACACTGATCGTATTAGTAAGCGTTCTTTTCATAAAGGAAACTACTCACAAGGTTGCTGAAAACTCTTCGTAAGCCCATGATCGGTTTCGCACCTCTCGGGGCTCATCAGGTAGGCGCAGTCCCCGAGTTTCCGTCAACCTCATGTTCTACTTGATCCCAAATTGGACTGCTTTCGAGAAATACACTCATTTGCGAAACCGTTCGTGGGCTGTCGAAGAGTTTTCAGCAAACTTGTGAGTAGTTTCCTTTATGAAAATATACTGCGATATCTCGAATATCGTGCCAACTGAAACATGAGGCGGCCTGTGTGCAGCACATTCAGTTGTAGAATGTAGATTCATTTGAGTCTCTCGTGAAAACCAAATTGCCTTGCAAATGAGTGTATTTCTCGTTGAGCATTCTTTATTATTAGGTTCTCATTTAGTCCTTTTCGCTACGTTTGAACTTCCCAGAAAATATCTCGTCCTGCAGACATGAAATCGACGTGTTCGACTAACATTTCATTTAGATTTAATCTACCTGGGGATAATGACTTGCTTGCCATAGCATTATCGGAGAGTTCGTCCCAGAGAAATACTCCCCATTCGAAAGTTTCTCGTTGTTTTTGTCGGTTTCGGGCGGAAAATGCAGCCTGGTTTGTTGTCTGGAATGTTGATAGTTGGTAGATCATTTCAGTACGAACGTGGTCGGGGGAATGCTATAATAACGGAAAGTCTCGTCCCATCGACTGTGTAAAGAAGTGAGAGAATGAGTGAACAGACGGTGATAAAAATAAGCGGGTGGGCTTGTATCCCATTGTTTCACTGGGAACGAGAGAAATTAGAGTTCCTCCGCTTAATCCCCACGAATTCTGACTTGCTGCTTTCATAAACGTCATGTGCGGATGCGGTTAGAATCAATTTTTTGTGAACGACAACCATTTAGGCCCAATGCATTAAGTCCGCGCATGGAAGGGGTCCCAGTGTACTGCCAGAATCTGCGTCTGCGCCCTTCCCTAATCAAAGTGTTCATATCATGCCTGAGCACGTTCTTGGAAACAGTTAGTTAGTTAAGTCTGATGGAACATTTTATAAAGAGGTACCTTGTCTGTGGAAAAGTCATGCTTGAGTAGACTCGGTGGATTTTGTTCATTTTGGCTTAAGCCCTAGAAGGTGCTGAACTCCTGGTGCCGTTGGTACAAAGCGTCGACCATTGGGTGTCGCAACAAACTAATTAGATTAAGGTGAGTGTACAACAATTGCTTCCAATAAAACCAAGATTGTGCCTAATATGGACCCCAATGGTACAGTGACAGTGTGGGATTCCAGCCCAAAAAACCTTCGTAGGATTACATCACTTTAGACGTTTGCCGGAGTTTCAAATGGTTCAGTAGCGTGTGCTAAACAGTCCACATACACTTGCACTGAAAAGATACAGAACGCAAGGTAAGAAGTCCTTTAATTCATCTCGATTACATGAATTATTTGAAGAGACACACTGGTTCACTGATAGGGCGAAATCCAAATTGCAAATAGCAAAATCTCCTCACAATATAAGCCAATAAGCGACTCAGAGGGAGAGTAACTTCACAAGATGAGGAAGATTTCGAGGAACCAGCCAATCGTTGCCATTTAATGTGGTTTCCGTGATCGAAGGATGAGCGGTAACCACACTACTGTTCAGTCCCTCAGAACCGAACGGTTAAGTATTGAACCACTAGCTGAAATGATGCGGGTCGGAGGCTCTCCGCGCTTCGTGAGACGCGCATTGTTGATGATTTCCCAATAAGGATAAAACAGCTGTGCAGTGTTTCTCGCGTTTGCAGGATAGATTGTCTCCAATCTAGATCGCGAATCTCGCGAAATTGCCTAATTTTGAGGGACTCGATATTCCGGACAAGCTGATCTCATCCCTAGTCAGTAGTTTGCTCGCAGTCGCAAATGAATTAACTTGTAGGAGGTCGACAGTGATCAGCAAAGCAACAGGTAAACTCTTTCTAGAACAAACCGTTATTGTTTCTCCTTAACTGCATGTTTGGCCTGCAATTATGCAACAATTCAACGACTCTCACCAATCAGTTTGGATATCTAGTATAGTATAGTATAGTATAGTATAGTATAGTATAGTATAGTATAGTATAGTATAGTATAGTATAGTATAGTATAGTATAGTATAGTATAGTATAGTATAGTATAGTATAGTATAGTATAGTATAGTATAGTATAGTATAGTATAGTATAGTATAGTATAGTATAGTATAGTATAGTATAGTATAGTATAGTATAGTATAGTATAGTATAGTATAGTATAGTATAGTATAGTATAGTATAGTATAGTATAGTATAGTATAGTATAGTATAGTATAGTATAGTATAGTATAGTATAGTATAGTATAGTATAGTATAGTATAGTATAGTATAGTATAGTATAGTATAGTATAGTATAGTATAGTATAGTATAGTATAGTATAGTATAGTATAGTATAGTATAGTATAGTATAGTATAGTATAGTATAGTATAGTATAGTATAGTATAGTATAGTATAGTATAGTATAGTATAGTATAGTATAGTATAGTATAGTATAGTATAGTATAGTATAGTATAGTATAGTATAGTATAGTATAGTATAGTATAGTATAGTATAGTATAGTATAGTATAGTATAGTATAGTATAGTATAGTATAGTATAGTATAGTATAGTATAGTATAGTATAGTATAGTATAGTATAGTATAGTATAGTATAGTATAGTATAGTATAGTATAGTATAGTATAGTATAGTATAGTATAGTATAGTATAGTATAGTATAGTATAGTATAGTATAGTATAGTATAGTATAGTATAGTATAGTATAGTATAGTATAGTATAGTATAGTATAGTATAGTATAGTATAGTATAGTATATAGCGGTCAAAAGGTGTGCCATGTTGACTGTTTTTAGACGACTTTTTACTCAAGAAATCACGCGGATCACATCATTTGATGTGGTGCTGATCACTGCCTTTATGGTCTTTTTGATGTGCAAACCGCTGATGATTCCGAATGTTTCTTCCTTTTCTGGAAGATAAAAATTTACTTGCAAGGTTTAATCCGAATTCAGAACTTTCCAATAAATACCGATTCTATATAATTTCTGCCTTTAAGATCCTCAACGCCAGATTTTCTTGGTGCAAGATTGAAATCGTCTTCCGTGTAGGAAAATTTAAGTCACCGGCTTATCAATGTGCATGTGTACGCCCTTAGAGCTGTAACTTGACAGAAAGGTCCACGATTTTTTGGCGAATATTGTGTGCCACTTCTGGTACTGCAGAATTCCATGCGGGTTCATCAAAAGATAAAATGAACTTGGCGTCCTACAGCACTTTTCACCGCATCAGATCGGCTGCCGTACAAAGGCCAGAAGAAACAATCGCTGGTCCCTGGAACGTGGTGTGAGTATACGGATGCACATACACGTGACTCGATTGCGCTACCCCCACATCATTTTAGCGTACAGTCTACCTGAAAATATTTTGAGTACGGCAACCTCGAGGTTAAAATTTAGGACTTTCAGCGTATTGTGGCAAGGTGCACTGAAATTTGAAGAGTAAACAAGACGATGTGCACTTTTGGCCCCATTATTGATTGTCTAAAGCTCTGTAAGTGCTCTAGTATTATGAGGTCACCAAGGGAGCCAGATTCCTGTGCTTTTGGATTGTTTACTCAATAGTAATTATGGTGGAGCATTCATTGTTGGTAGCAGTAAACTGCTGCTGAAAATTCGCTCCATTCGGACATTCACTTTAATTTCTCGTCCTTTTGCTCACTACACTTAAAAGTTGATTCATAGCGTTCTGGTAACATTATGCTGTTGACTTGACTTGATTCAAGTCAGAATCGGGACTACGTGTGTTGTTCGAAGTTCGTTCAGGGTACTTACCAAGTAGAGATCCAAATCGTAAACACTCCAGTTGAACTGGGCCACCCTCCATTGGTTGACGCAGGAATGTGTCGCGGATAAAAGTTTTTGTTCAACTATGAGATGTAGGTGAATGGACGCTTGTTCTATCACGCGTTGTTTGGCACACAGATGTGGCGATGGGATTCTCCGAAGATAGCATTCCGGTGAATTTGATCTGAGTATGCCCCGGTAGTAGAACACACTCTTCAACAACGTAATAGATCGAGCCAGTGTAGCCTCTCCTTTGATCACATGAACAAGGTGAATTGTATACGGTTTTGGGTTTCGGTCAATCTTTGGAAATACTGGAGTCTTGATGATATCCAGGGGACTTGGAAGGTACCACTTGAGTGTGAGGGCCTGTGAGCAGATAAGATATGCGCATATGCATAATATTTCTGATGTGGGATTTTCGAAACTACACTGTTCTGACTTGGTGAGCAGGCATTTTTCTAAGCCACTCGCTCATATTTGCACCCCGCACAACCGTCCTGGGCTCCAGACAAGCGTGATAAGACTGGAAATACTTATCAAGACGATTATCACCTTCAGAGTGATTTCGCTATTGCCTCAAAAGACACCAGACTGCTCAGTCCAGCAAACAATTATGTATGTATTTATAAGTATTTATAAGTATTTATAAGTCGAGACACTACCGTAGTTAATTGTGCATTTTGCAAATTACTGGTGCATGCGCGTTGTGACAATACCCTGACAGATCTGAGCGCTCAGATGATTAATGACCCAAAGCATCCATCTATCTGTTATCGATGCGGTGCACATAAGCTGTAGGCGTCAATCTAGATTTAACAGGATGAGATCGGCGACAAATGTTCGGAGGGCCTTGGCAAGCCAGCCTTAATATGATGGACTAACAATGAGCGCCAGCAAAAGTTGTCCACTTAGCATCCATTTGCATGCGTCACTCATCGGTTCCTTTATGTTTCAGTGTAATACAGTGACTTCCCCAGTGCAGCTCCGGTTAACTGTTACTGAGACCTATTCATTAACACTACTAATGTTAAGGTGGTAAAAGAATGAAATGGCATAATGCACTACTCATAAGGTTGTTGAAAATTCTTCGAAAGCCCACGACCGGTTTCGCCCTTTTCGGGACTCATCAAGTAGGCGCAGTCCCCGAGTTTCCGCCAGCACTATGTTTGACTTAAGACCAAATTGCACGGAATTAGCGAAATACAGTTGGTTGTAAACAAATTTGGTTTTGCGAGAGATTCACCTGAAACCCAGCTGAATCTCTCGTTTGTGATGTTTCCAGGAGGGGGGGGGTCAAGTTATATCCAGTAGCAGTGCATGAAGTCGACATTGAATAGTGTCGGCTGAGTTTATTCGAAGTAGAGGCCTAGAGACATTAACTTTACCTCTAGCCTAAATCAGCTACAGGATTGCAGCACTGTCGACGAAACAATCGCCTCGCTTTTTCAACACCAAAATCCATATACCGCGAACAAACACACTAGTTGTGACTCTATTTCAGAAGACATCTCGCTGCTGAAGTAGTTAGATGCCATTATGGTGCAATTTGAAAACATTACCAGTTCGACGCCAGTTAAACAAACCTTTGACAGATACATAGAACGCCACCAAAACCCGCACCATGTTTCCTTCTACAACTAAGCACCTGTCGCACGGATAATTAACACCTCTCCAATCTAGATAGATCATAGGAATGGATTCATCCCATTTTCAAAGTGTACGTTGGCCACCAGTTACTGTGCCATTTTCCAAACACTTCAATTTCTCGAGAGGAAGTAAGTTGATAGCCGGCCACCGGGTTGGCTCCAGAACAGCGGTCAGCATTTTACTCCGGCATGTCAATCCGAAATTTGGCTATGTTTACTAAGCTAGTGCCGACTAACCGAAATCGATCGTGTCCAAATATACAACACCTCTCGAAATGAGTCACTAGCTTGTTCGGAAGTTGAATGATGGACCTGATCGGTTCATTCGTTGGTTCGTTCCCCGTGCCGTTTTATTTCTTTTTCTGTAAACTGATGTATTTTGATAGTCACTGCAGTCCTAATTAAACATTTCCCGAAGTTCCCCCACTTGACAAAGACGGTGAATAAACACTGGCGAATAGGAAGAACTCAAAACTATCTAATCCCCGAGTTAACGGATGCTGAGGTTCCCGATACGGAACTTTGGGTGACGCGTTGGTTCGACAATCCCGAATATCAAAAGGAAGAATTGGGTTCGTAATTCTGCGGTACTCAATTGTTCACGATCGTAGCGTTCAGGTCTGTCACCGACCGGAACAGTGCAGTGTCAACGTTCGCACACCAAACAACGGCGAGCGGAATGATGGCTCGGTAGCGTGGGCTGCGATTGCCCTTTTCGACGACGGTCTCGTGATGCTCACTGCACGTGCGATCACACGGAACCGATAAGAAAGCAAGTCAAGACAGGCTCAGTAAACGGGACACGGACGCGAACGGGTAAGTAGGTCAGCAGCGCACATTCACACACAGACACACATGTCAATGCATGAGGGTGGGAAAGGGTGGCCTCTGCGACAAGGTGAGTGGCGGGTACGGATACGCAAAGCAGCTGGAGATCAAAAGTACACGGACGGAGTAAGCGAATGAATGGGGGAATTGCCATAAGGTAAACTTGGATTCAACAACGGATAGCAGTAAATCATATTACGTAGTCAGCAATCACATCGTTAACCGTGTCTGGCAATTTATTCCCAACGACATTGCAAAGCTTAGCAGACAATGCAAGCATCTGGCATCTATACTGCTGTGCGTTAAAAGTGCGAAATTAATCCCGCGACTGTTTGAGAAAGCTCGATGGTGATAACGTAACCGACACCTGGGTCAGTAAATTATTATTGGTTCCACTTCATGTGGCCAGCTCACCCTAAAATGACTGACTTCAGTGTCCCCTAAAAGAAGGGCAATTTTTCAGTGAAGGATACCCATAAGTTGTGTACCTATTAGCAGTATGGTAGTTGCGAATGAAACAACTATTCGTAAGGTGCGTTTCTCTCTCCTTCTCTTTGGGTACTTGCGAAAGGGTGGTCCCTAAACGAACGACCATTTGCGTAGAGGTATATAGCTATTCCCCTCTAGACAAACCCGTCCAATGAGAAACTCCGTTCCACCGACATTTTTGGGAGTGCTTTCACTGTCGGATCAATTGCACAGGTAGCCACCTATACGGCAGAACAATCACATGAGAGCAACTTATGCTAATGGTGCTCATTATCTATTCCAATTATCTTCAGCCAATTTGCCTGAACGTGATCAATATTGTCTGATTAGACAAGAATTCAACTGTCATAATGAATGATTGAGAACAAAAACAACTCAAGAACAAGCCATCGGGGCCACTTAGTAATGGACCGGGAGGAAAGAGGGCTTCCTCATGGATCTTGTCAACAAAACAGAAGACTAAGTTTCACTCGGAATATGACACACTTTTGCCTTCCGAAGAAAAAAGCAAGACCATGCACCTCAAACAAAACGCAAACGCGACTGAAGAATATCGCTCGAGTTCGGAGCACCGGCCACACCGATCGCTCCGCCCAAACATGAACACCGCGATCTGTTCATACGTGACGATTCAGGTGCATACAGCATATGCTAGTGAAGTAGTGGCAACAAGCTCGTTTCGCATGCCAAACGTCCGGAGTTCGAACCCCGCCACGGCCAAGGATATATACTGCCGATGAGCTTTAATGAGCGTGTAACTCGATTTCAGAGCTCCCTCTTCGGCGTGGACTCACAAGAATAATTCTCCTAAGGCAGAGAGAGGGTCGTTCAAACCAGAGTGATGTGAAAGCGAACTCTACTTATCTCATAACCCCCTACAAGTAATCTTTTTTTCTCAAACTATGGGTTTCCAACCCTGCTTTTCTGAGCTTTGGTATGCCCATCAACAATCATACTAATCTGTGATATGTTCAGCCATGTAAGGAAGACACACAAGTGAACAAGAAAACAGTGGGTGCTATCCGATGTCTGAGTCTTCCGTGGACTGTAAATTTCAATCCTTTGTGAACCTTACGGACTCAGAGAGCGGTATTTTGATCCTGCCATGAAACTGTGAAGTTTTCATATTTGCAACTTTGCCTTCCTACGAATAAGACATCATCTTGGAAAATACTTGAAACCGATTGGGTAGTCATCGTTTGGTAGCAATCGGTAGATTTATTACTGGGCAACGTTTCGCTTTTGACACAAAAGCTTCGTCAGTCCAAGTGACTAGGTTCCGAGGTTGATCGAGATTTAAGGCGGAAGGAGAACCAATCAGCTAAGTCAAGCTAAATCTCTGTTGGGTGTCGGCCGAGGGATTTTAGTGTGTTAGAGTGGTTGAACAAGTGTTGGGTCGGTGGGGAAACCTACATGTGTTTGGGTCCTGCCTAGGGTCTAGTTCTTCTGGTTCGGTTCATTTGATGGTTCCTCTTGAACTTCGTTTGAACCTTCTGTTAGTCTGTGTGGGTGAGCTAGTGCTAAGAAAGTTGTGTAGGAGGGATGCTGTGACCTTTGGTCGGTTGGGGTTTCCACCCCTACCCCCCGGTTTTTTCTAATGATCCTAAGTGGATTGACAACCACACCGTCACGTGTCAACTCGGCTTATCTAAGATCGCTTTCCGTACGCTCGCTAGCTCCACACCCTCGATTCTATTCACGCTGTGATGCTTAGCAATTTCCACCACCTCGGCTATCAGCCGCTGTTGTGTGACTCGCAGTCCCCGTCTTAAAACTTCCCCATTCTCCAGATCTATTCTATGTCCCGTGTCTAAGGCATGTACCGCCATCGCTGAGTCTTTGACCAGCGTTTGGTATTCTTCTGCATTCCTTGGTAGTTTGTTAATCCTTCTTTTATGCTCACCAATTCTGGTGTTGCTTTTTCACTTTGGACTTTGTATCTGACCTACTAATTTTTGGTTTAATATGGTTTGTTTAGAAAGGCCATTCATCTTCCTTCAGGACAATATTGTCGAAAGTGTCCCATGGCTGTTGCATTGTGTCGCTATGAGCTTTTGTCAGGAAAACTTTTGTAATACAATCGGGGCTAAACTTTGGTGAAATCTTGGCTTATAATCAAATTTTAGCTTCGGGAGAAGTCGAAATAAAGTCTGTTAGTTGCTCGAAAAATCCATCGAGTTCAGCTGCGACGCCAAATCGCTTAGCTTGGTGGGAATGAATTCTGGAGTTCAAGGCTGACATTGGAGTTTGATAGGCTGGTTGGTCTTACATAGGTCCTGTTAAGTTTGTTTGGAAACATGGTTCCACTTTATCTTCAGTAAAATACTTCACTAGTTTCTCTCATATGCTCTTAAAAGCGATGTCAGAATACCAAATGGGGTTTACCCTGCTGAGAATAGAGACTAGCTGGATTTGGGTCCCCCCGAAGTGCTTCACGTTGGAGTTCTGAGAGGCTTAAACTGGGTGCAAGTACTACCCACATGAGCGGAGTTAGCGCTTGCTCCGTAAGGAGGTAACTCAATAACCGTCCAATCAGACCGCAGTCGGGAATTAGTGGTGACAGATTTGATCTACGTGTAAACATCACCGCGAGATATATTTTCAGACTTTTGATAGCGCACACTAGTGACGATGCCAGTCAACGCAACACGGAAAGCCCATTGATGATTCGATGACTTCAAGGTGGCTAGTCTACGTTTAGTGAAATGTCACTTGAATACGGGAGACTACGTCTGCCTGATGAGTTCTAAGAAGGGCGAAACTGGTTTTAGGATGTCGAAGAGTTTTCAGCAACCTTATAAATAATGTGTAGTGTAACACGTCAAGAAAAGACACTGGATGCCTTAATTTCTATGAGGGTGCGTTCCATGTACGCTCACTTATGCAAACCGACGCTCGGCCTACTATCAACTATGACAGTTATTAGTTTGGAAATAGATCCGAGGTTTACCATCTCATCAATCATGTGTGAAAAACGTTAAAATGTTTGGTGTCCTTGAAGCTGCCCCTCAACAGTTGCACACGAACCCGCTCAGCGCACAAACCTGAAAAGTACCACAAAATACTTGACCAGGGCGACCGGCTTACCATGAAGTAAACACAACAAGACGATGTTAATTAATTTTGGGGTTTGGCGGGATAGGTATGTTTGTTCATAGCCACACCACTCTCGTTTGAACGGCCGTGTTCCTGTTCTGGCGTAATTATTCCGGTAAGTCGCACGCTGCATCCAATGAACGGTTAGAGGACTAACTCTAGCTATCAGTGTCTTCGTCAAAAGATAAGCTTGTGTGGAAAACCTCTGTCAACGAAACGGTTCAGCTTCGCATCCTCAGGTTGTGTCCTGTTCTGCGTAATTATTCCGGTAAGTCGCACGCTGCATCCAATGAACGGTTAGAGGACTAACTCTAGCTATCAGTGTCTTCGTCAAAAGATAAGCTTGTGTGGAAAACCTCTGTCAACGAAACGGTTCAGCTTCGCATCCTCAGGTTGTGGAAGATGCAATCTCATAGAGCTAAGATTTCAGCAGATTGGCGAAAGACAACATATTGTGAAATAAACTATCTACGTTCTCGTGCCCGCCAGTACCTTTTTCGTTGTCTAAATGAAATTGGACACCAAGATTTTTCATGCCGTACGGTTTAGATTGCAATCCCGCATACGAGTCCTGGTTTGCACTGAGACGAAAGATATGCCAAACCGCTCCACGTACCAATGAACTAACGAACAATTCTGATGATCAGATAAGGGAATTACGTAGACCGGTTTCCAGGAAACAGTGGTCTATTTTCTATATCCTCCTCACGCGCAAACTATTTTTGTTACTATCTAAATCGAACCTTGCAACTAAGAGTGTTTCCATACATACACAAGAAGGCCACGCCCTTCGGTGACTGTACTCGCTGTCTCACTTCAAGAAAATCCATTTAGACCATCCTATTGGGATGACTTTTGCTAGTCAGCCGAACAACTGGAGAATGTCCGAAATTCAATGTTCACAACTGGATTGTGCCCATGTATACTTTTGGTTCATGCCACATTTACTTAGACTTCTGATCTCAAGATATGCCAAATTCTCTTCTAGTTCTTGACAATCTACTATTTAGTTTGACAATACAACCTGAATGTTCACAACCTGTCACAGGTTCAGCTGAAACTGACCACTGGCGAAGTAGTTCTAATGAAAAAAGACGTACCCCAATATCTTGAACATCAGTTCCTCTGGATCTAGAGGATGGTTCGATGTCAGGAACAAAAGGCAATTGATTCTCTGGAGTTTCAATTGAACCTCTCTTACGTGCACAAGTGATTTTTATATCATCTCAGTAGTTTTTCAAACAACCCTACAGCATCCGAGAAATACACTCGTTTGCAAATCAATGTGCTGCACACCCCTCATGTTTCAGTTGGCACGATATTCGAGATATCACAGTATATTTTCACAAAGGAGACTACTCACAAGGTTGTTGAAATGAAAACGAAGAGTGACGGTATGTCGAAGGGGTTCTACTTCAGTGTGCGACGAACGCTACTGGCTATTCCTGAGAAACGCCCACCAACTGACAGTAGAATAATATGCGTAGAACAAACTTCTATCGTTACATGAATCTCGAGCTTACCATTGTAAAACTATTGACTGGAATATCCATGGTTCGAAGCCAATCCCCGCTTTTCGACTGCTCCTGTTTAGGCTAGGGTAACCTGACAGTATCTGTGCCCTCGTGGTCTTTGAGGTACACAGCACCTGGGCTGGCATATTTTCGTATGACTCACATCACATTGTATCTGCACGTGTTTTTTTTTAATCAGTTTAGCACACCGTCGAAGAAAGGAGACCTGACGTGTACAAAGCAACCTGAGTGACACACAGTTTCACCATTCGATTGCTTCCCATGTGTAAAATCTTTGGTATTCACTACAAAGCTTCTGTTCTCACTTGGATCAATTTTCTAACTTTTTAGGTTGAGTCTGAGGAGAGACAGGCTTCCCCGAAATCCATCCTGCAAAGGTCACCGGTCCGTTTGAGGGGTTTCTTCGTGGAAGGTGGAAAAACTTCACAGGAGACGATATCAAATTGGTGAGAACTTCACTCCTTTTGACGCCTTTTCCCATATGTCCGGATATTGCCTATTCACCCACTGGATCAAATAGCTCCAGATAACTCAATCGTTAGAGCACGAATTTGCTGAACCCAACCTTGGTATCTCGACGGTTTCTGTCTAGGCTTAAGCAACCCGCCAAGATCTCCAAGTCCTCTTGATTCCTTCGGGTGGCTTTGAGGCGTTATACATCAAGAAACTACAAGTGAAATTTTTTAAAAACAAATGAGAATCAATACCAAAATTATTGCTTCGAAGCTGGATTATTTGTGGTCGTCCACCTAACAAAACTATACACGTAAAGATAAACAATTTTATTGTATATTGACATTCAGAGTACATGTTCTGAATCAAAACAAAGCGGTTTTTGTATTACTTCAGTCACCTGGATAACTATACAGATGCGTTCTGCTCAAAACTCACCAAGAACCGCATGGATTTGTGGCGAAAAAAGCAAAAGGTAAACCAGTACTCACCTAACTAATGGACTCACTGTAAGACTCTTCCCAGTGTGTATTTCAAAGTCGATGGAAGTAATTGTGTCGTTTCACTGCAAACGGGCGCGCGCGCACACAAACGAGAGAGACAATTTATGTCGGACAGGTGAGTTTGATTGGTTCTCATGTAGCAGACAAATCAGAATGATTTCACTTCTCTCCGTGGGAAAATCGGCTTCTGGTAATAAGGTGGAAATTTTGGACGGGAAGTCTACTCATTTCCCAAACTGAAGAAACGAGATCGTTTTCCTGTTGCCTTAAGGCGTAACACGAAAAAGATAACCGATTGAGTGGTGGTCAGTTTGTCCGGTTCCATTGTTAGAAGACATTTATATATATATATATATATATATATATATATATATATATATATATATATATATATATATATATATATATATATATATATATATATATATATATATATATATATATATATATATATATATATATATATATATATATATCCCATTTTGCGTGCCTCAACGAATTCGCAAGAAATCAAATCAACGTAGTTACCTCAGACAGCCTCCTTACCCGCAACGATAACCTGGAATTAATTGCGCTTGTTAAGCTCGCTCATTGACCCCTGGCTTTTCCTGTCTTCGGCAGAGGTGGACAAACCTCGGTGAAGTGGTAGACAAATTGACAATTTCAGTACTTGCCAAGCATGGTGCTGCCTAGTGAGTAAACTAAGCTGACAATACAGTCATCCGCTTAAAAAAACGAATTTTTTTATCGGTCACATACAGTCTCATCGGATGTACACTTGGATTGTGACAACCATCATCGATAGTGGCCAGGCTATCACAGTCCTCGTAATCCATAACCCCAGTGGGTTTACCTCCGAAAGGGATAATAACATTCAAAGTATGAATACTAAGTAATGAATGATGATGGTGCTAGCTTAATGAATATTCTACAGAGCGTACAAATCAACCGACGAACTTACCAAAAGTGCAACGGTTAGAAGGAAAGCACCGAAACTGACTGCAAGTCTTCGACTAAAGTGCGCCGACTGACCTCGAGGCAACCTAATTCTTGAGGAAGCGACGTACATGAGTTTCTTCGTTATATTTTTCCTGGTCAAGACGAAAAGTTAGGGGAAGGAAGTGTGTATTATCCGACAGCCGGTATGCATCCATCCCAGTGTGGCACACAGGACATCACAGACCATTTCAAACCAAGCAATATAGTCCATAGAATCTTGGATATGTTTCAAAATATTATGGTCTTAGTACGCTGCCTGACAACAGCCAACCATGCGACACTATCGCGAGCATCGGCTTTCATACGATTGGCACCGATGTACGCGCATTACGATCGATGGCTGTTGGGCAGTTTGATTGGCCTATATTTGTTTACGGTTGACCCGTTTGCTTTGAGCAACAAAACCTGTTTTGTTAGTGAAACTATGCGGAGAATACCAGCGTAATTCTGCTGCTCCATACCCAGTAAGGTCGGCTGGAGTCAGATGAACGAAACTGATCCCCACTCTCATCCGTTACGTTAGCCATATTTCCATCTTGTCCAAACTAAAAATTCGAAGTGATGTCGTATCAACTGTGATCCTTTTACATTGCTGTGAGGTATACATTAAATTTTTCTATATCTCCGATACATAAGACTGTTAATTTTTCGAGAAATACACTCATATGCAAATCAATTTGGTTTCCACGAGAGACTCAACTGAATCTCTCGTCTATGATAATCTACTAGTGAATGTGCTGCACACAGGCCGCCTCTTCATTCGGTTGGCACGATATTCTCGAAAACAGCCCAATTTAGGTTCAAATCGAACATAAGGTTGACGGAAACTCAGGGACTGCACCTATTTGATGAGCCCCAAGAAGGGCGAAACCGGTCGTGGGCTGTCGAAGAGTTTTCAGCAACCTTGTGAGTAGTTTCCTTTATGAAAATAAACTGTTAATTTTTCTTTCAGATTCTTTTCGCAGCCAACGATTAGAGTCTCTCGTCACGTGCTCATGAGGGAAATTCATGGAACCAATGACTTTTTCTCATCCGATGTATAAATACTTATGATACCACAGGTAGGACTGGCTTTGGGTTGACAGATAAAGGCAGAAGAAGCTGGAGATCGGACAAATTCTGACCCCCGGTTGAGCCATCCATCGCCTATAAGTATATCAGTACTCGTGTCTTCCATGATTTTGCTTAATGAACGAACATTAAAACGGCCGACTAATCTCCACCATCAACATCGTTATCCACAGCATAACACCAGTATTCAACAATGATAATTTGCTTTTGTACAAGTCCGCAATTCATGGTTGCACGCAGGCTAGGATACTGTCGAGGAGTCCTACCTGGACTGGAGGTCAAAGGGCCTGACCGCAAGGCAGCACTGCTTGGTAAGAAATGCAGACACATTACCATTTTTAATGAACAAGCCAGCACACATGTTCCAACCTTCAACATGGAGAACCAGGGGACTGTTTTGGTCAGACCTCTAATCATTGACCAACCTGGTATGAATGATTCTGTGAGTGTCGCAAGGACACTCCTAATATGGGTCACAGAGGCACACAAACCTTCACACTACGGTAGGGTTCAGTCTCATCCTGGCGTAATTCCGAAATTCCGAGATATCCAAATGTGCCCCCACAAGCTTTCGTTTCTTGACCACCCGAAGTCATTCAGTCCATTGTGCTGTACGAAAACTAGAAGGCAATAGCTTGATTACTTGTTTTCCACTATCTATCGGGTTAACGATGACCAAAAGTCGCTTCTGCCCTATTAATTATAGAAAATCCACTTATCGAAAAATCCGGGTGAATAAGTGGTAATCATCGGTCATCAAGGAATGAACGAATTTTCAACTTGGTGTACGGCGGCTGTCGCTTTTAGCATGCGAAATAGAAGTCCGTCAAAAGGACCTTTCCGAACAGAGGTTTTCATCAGGAAGGGGTTGAAAGGTCCTGTATCCCGTGATGATTTTTCTTAAGGAGTTTTGCTGTTCTGTTTCAACCACGTCATGAGCTTAAGACCACAACGTAGGAAGCATTTGGATCGCGTGCGATAAATTTCTCAATTCTGTATCTTTGGTCATAAACTTTCCCAAATGTTCAGGGGACTGGCAACGATCTGTGGACAGCAATCGAGGGCCTCCGGACGAACGGCAGTATACACGTAGTACAACCTGGTATTATCAACCGGTACGCTGATTGTCGGATCTGTTGGTGGAACTTCAGAACAGGACAGTTTTAATTTTTCAGCGATTATTGTACTGCTTGTGAACTGCAAATCGCAGTGAGCGAACTGAAGAATATCACAACCGAGAGACTCATCTGAGCATCCCGTGATAACCGAACTGATATGCACATCAGAGTACTTTTTGAAATCTGTACAATTTGTGATCAAGTGGGACATGACGTTGACGGACGCTCGGGGAATGTGCCTACCTAATGAGTCCCAAGAATGGCTCAAAGAGGGATGTCAAACAGTTTTCAGCAGCCTTGTGAACTGTTTTTCTCATGGAAATGGAAGAAGCTCAGCAGTTCAAAATATGCACCGCCATCAACTGGGATTTCTACGGTAAAGTATATAAGGAACGACATCATTCGAGCACAAAATGACATGAATTCACCTTTAAGAATTCAAAATAGGTTTAAATTTTGAAGACAAAATAACTGGATATGAGGAGAGTCATAGAACCTGATCCGTGTAGAATGACACCTTGAGTGCAAAGTGAAGAGAAATGCAAGTAATATGATTCGGTTGCGCGCGTGTGATGAGCAGCTAACGCCTCTGTGGAATGGCAAACGAATCCTCCCCAAGAAGTCTGACAAGGACGGAATCAAGTTTTGAATGTTGATGAATACTGGGGCAAACCTGAGTGATTCTCCCCAGGTTATTCGCAAATCAACAACATAAGGAGAGGATATCGGTCGAACAAGCGGTCTCAATGAACACAGGAAGAGATCATGCAACTGTTCGGTTTTATTGTACTGGCATACCTACAGGTAACTGTTGAGGTGAAGGCATTTGGCATTCGAGGAACAGACTTTGAGCCAAATGTTCAAACTAATCCATCACTCAGTTAAGTCATTCAGCGTACTCGCTACTGTAATAGTATTATTCCTATCAAATAAATGTACGCAGAAAGTCTCAAATACGTCCAGGGCTTGCCTTCTAGGCCGGTACGGCGTCTTGCTAGCTTGATCAGTGTGGAAATGCTCCCCGAATTCCGTTATGTCGTCATGTTGATAAGATCAGACGGTAATTGCGCAAAATAGTGTACACAACGAAGCAATTTTTGAGCAACTTTGTATTCTCCACAAGTAAGTAAAAACCGCTTTCGGGCTCTTCTGTGGGCGCAGTCGTAAGTGACTATACTGAACCTCAAATATTATGCTTTGTCTGCAAACACCTATGTCTAAAACAGATTTCAACAGAGTGACAGCGTGTCATAGCGACACGCTATCGGACTCATTGCTGGATGCAATGGATCGGATTGATACGCGATTGGTGTTCAACAATTGGTTTCTGACCTGTCTAGATCACCGGCAATCTGAACTCGCTCGTTTGTGAGCTCAGTGAAATTGAGGTTAAAATGATGCCCCCGCTCATCTCGAACCCAGATTACATTATCGACAACGTTCATAGAGTAATTTCGATGCATAGATGTACTATTGGCAGTAGAACTAATAAAGATCATGGCATTTCAGGTGCATTTTGACTTTGAGTGTGTTTGTACAAGTACGCACTTCATCAGTACACTTGTAGTGGATAACGCTAGCAAATACCAGTTCAAAGTAGTGAAATCAAGTGAGAAAAAATAGGCGAGATGATACAACTCACAGTTCTTTGGTACAGTTAGTTATTACCACCACAATAAATCCAAATCGATCTCCTTCCTGGAATCTTCCTTGATATAATCCTAGATACTTTCTAGCCCGTCGTAGTCTGAAAGGTAGATCACCGCTTGTTAAGTCACTGACAGCGTAACTCGACACAGCAAGAAGGGAACACGCCTTTCACGAAGTACAGAATTTCTATTGTGTGTGTGCATCCATATCTCTTTGCTTTCATTTAAACAAAAGTTATTCGGTATGAAGAGAAGAGGAATAAGCTGAGATTTAGTGAGAGATAGAAAGTGGTACAATTTGAGTAATGCTAAGTTACGAAGAAAGTACTAATGTACAATGGTCAGAAGGATTATTAGTGCACAGGTGGCGATAGCCATAATACAAATCAGAAGGTGAATGTGCACTAATAGAAGTTTTTAACATGGTTGCGACACGTATAAAAATGAATACAATGCGAAATGGGAGCAAGTCAAAAAGGGAACTTATCGTATATGAGAGTCCCTTGGTTGAAGTCCGAATGGTGAGAACGTGTTTTCTCCGCAGTTCGACTGCTACACATACTCCATGGTTGTCCGTGGACTTGTGGAGAGGTTGACGTCCTGCTGCTTGCGCGCGCGCGAGTCTGTATCCTGACTGGGTTCGGTTTCCCTTTATGTATGTCCCAGTGCGTATACGTGGGCGCGTCGGCACATGAGTGGTTGCTACGCTCACTAGACGGTGCAGACAATCGACGTCCGATGAGTCAGCTTAATGCGACGTGTTTGTGCGTATGAGAAAAAAGACAACCCTCGCGATCCAGTGAGCGACTGTGACTTGTACAGTCAAGTATGTGGGTGACTGGGTCGCTACAGGATCACCATAGAACTCCCCCCTAGAGCGTTGCATAAACAAAATAAACGCTCGACAAGGAACGCTACTAAGATATGTAATTGTGCAGCTTCGCTGGTACTCCGTAATGGGCAATCCATAACTCGAGAAAAGTTTGAGCCACGGTTTCGGAGTGCGTGTCTTTGATCGGCACGGCGATAGGCCAGCGTGTAAAACGATCAATGCATGTGAAAACATACGAAAAATTGTGTGACGGAGGCCACGGGCCAACAAGGTCTATGTGAACATGGCTGAACCGACTATCAGGACTGGAAAAATGACCGAGAGGAGTAACAGTATGTCGATGGACTTTGCTCTTTTGACACGCAATACATTCAAGAGCCCACCTAGTGATGTCCTGATTCATATTAGGCCACACGAACCTATCGCTGATAAGCTTCCGAGTAGCTCGGATACCTGGATGCGGCAAATTATGTAACTGACTGAAAATCACCCCACGGAACGAAGCAGGTATAAATGGTCTGGGAGAACCTGTGGAGACGTCGCACGTGGCACTTTAGGTTGAATTGGATATAGGAAGTTGTTGTAACTTTAGCGACGGAAAAGAAGACTGCACAAGTTCAGTATCACTCTTTTAATGTACAGCCAGCTCAGATAAGGGAAAATCCGTAAAGCCCAAAGAATCAGTCTGCACACGTGAAAGTGCATCAGCAACTACATTTGATTTACATTCAATATAACGGATGTCAGTCGTAAATTGAGATATATATGCCAGCTGCCGGCTTTCTCGGGGAGAATATCGATCGGACGTACTTTGGAGAGCGAAGATCAATGGTTTATGGTCCGTCAAAACTGAGAAATATCGACCCTCTGAAAGATGTCGAAAATGGCGTATTGCCAGATATATAGTTAATAATTCTCGCCCAAACGTGCTGTAACGGGTTTGTGCGGGCTGCAGACGTTTTGAAAAGAATGAGAGAGGTTGAAATTCTGCATCTTTCATTGTCTGAAGGACTGCACCGACTGCTTCTTGCGATGCTCAGATTGGTTGCTTGATCCACCAGTCTGCGACCTTTCACGTCAACTAGAAGACCAAAGTGTGTGAGAAAAGCGGCCCCTAGGATAGCAGTTTGTACATCGGCTATTAAAAATAGCCAACGAAACGTGCGTCTAAGACCTAGGTTAAGCGTCATGGAACGATGGCCATAAGTGAGGATTCGAGACCCGTTTGCCGCACG
>NW_008751672.1:2599044-2599600 GCF_000715545.1 Opisthorchis viverrini | reverse complement strand
TTCACTGACAGCGTAACTCGACACAGCAAGAAGGGAACACGCCTTTCACGAAGTACAGAATTTGTATTGTGTGTGTGCATCCATATTTCTTTGCTTTCATTTAAACAAAAGTTATTCGGTATGAAGAGAAGAGGAATAAGCTGAGATTTAGTGAGAGATAGAAAGTGGTACAATTTGAGTAATGCTAAGTTACGAAGAAAGTACTAATGTACAATGGTCAGAAGCATCACCATACACTACTGTAAAGTCCGTTTAAATGTGTGTTTGATTTTCTGAAGCCAACGCGGCGAGACGGAGTAGGATTGGTCTTAAACCAGTTGGCTTTTGTGGCTATCAAAGCATATTATTTTTTTATTTTCGAGGTCAATAACTTTTGCGTGTAACCTAATGTTGTATCTGCTGATTCGCTAATTTGAGGTATCTGCTGCTGATCCGCTCCAGTGCCTAGTGTCGGAGAGAAAAGACTCACGGATGGGAACACAACAGTTATATTCCAACAAGTGGGTGCGAGAGCGTGAGTGCGTGCAAGTGCGAAAAGTACAACGACCTCAAGCTT
>NW_008751672.1:2585095-2598166 GCF_000715545.1 Opisthorchis viverrini | reverse complement strand
TTCGCTAATTTGAGGTATCTGCTGCTGATCCGCTCCAGTGCCTAGTGTCGGAGAGAAAAGACTCACGGATGGGAACACAACAGTTATATTCCAACAAGTGGGTGCGAGAGCGTGAGTGCGTGCAAGTGCGAAAAGTACAACGACCTCAAGCTTATTATTGGAAAGACACTGAACTTGGTCCAATGCCGACGCACACGGTCTGGCTGCGACGTGCTGCATATCGCGGGGGCGTTATCTGACCTTGACTAACGCTGACTCGCGCTGTCTGGGTTTGATACAAAGCGTTGTCTGTCTGGTCAACACTCGGCGGAGCTGAGAGTCTCCGTAGATTCCGGGCATTCAGTGGTTGCTTTCAGGAAGCTGACCTACAATAACCAAACATAAATTTAATAATGCTTAGATAGGATTCCAAGGGGTGTCGATTGGAAAAAACCAAGAAGTCATTTTGACTACGTGTGGGTTATGTTTAATTAACTAAACATTTCCTACATCGTGGACCTAATTACCAACAGAAAGTCTACTCCACGGTGAATGAAATAGACCACTGTGGCATTTAGAGCGCAGAGAGGTAACAGTTGTGAGATGAACTAATAAATCAATAAATCAATAGTGGATACATCCATCTTACATAAATCTCGTACATATGTAACGGTCATCCTTCCGCTCAATTACTTCCCTAATCAATTTCACACCTACGCCTACTACCTCCATCCTGTTTTGTCTGCCTCACAATCACGCGTCAACATGGTGACGAAACAAACGTGCTGACAACAGATCAAATCCGTTTCCGTGACCTTTTGAAGGACGCCAGAGTTGTTTTCACGTTCCAACTATCACAAGAACAGAACGCGGCCAAATGGTACGTACGCGTGCGTCAGAACAGAGCCCGGCTCAACACACCAGCGCGACGCGCCATTCACGGGTAAACAGGACATTCGTGTAGCTGCTACACTGGCGAACAAAACACGAAACCTGTATTCGGACCAGCAACAAGACTTATCAACGTGTACCTACAACAGGATACGCCCCCCTGTCCATATATACATACCGTAATCATATCACTTAACAAAACGGATTATCGAGAAATACACTCATTTGCAAATCAATTTGGTTTTCACAGGAGACTCAACCGAATCTCTCGTTTATGATGATTCAGTTGAGTCTCTCGTGAAAAGCAAGGGCGCAACCGGTTGTGGGCTGTCGAAGAGTTTTCAGAAACCTTGTGAGTAGATTCGTTTATGAAAACGGTTTTTGTTAGTGCTCATCGTTTCCTATTCATATAACTAGTTTTTGGGGTTACAGTAGAACATCAACACATCCACCCCCTCATCTCTCTGGTTTACTGATATTTGCAGATGTTTTCGACAAGGCCATTGCGATACATTCCTGGCGTTTTCGGTCCTTCTACTGGTAAGGTGGCTTATGTACCACTGACAAGTAGAAAATTAAAACCGACCATTTTGGACTCCGTTTGTATCATCTCAAAATATCCAATTTCTACACCTACTGGGACCATCACGTAAGGTAAGATGAGAATGCAGGCGATTTGAACTATCGTCCAACGTCACGCATCAATGACCCACACACACACCCACGCATCATCCTGCCACTAAAAGTGCAAGGTTGATAGATCACTTTCAGCAACAGCTTGAAACTGGGCTTTGCAAATTGATCGAAAAACGAAACTAAGAACACGAGTCACTGGGTAGGAGAGAATTGCAAACACCCGGATCAGCATACAATGCGTTTGTGTTTCGATCGAGGAGAAGCTACAGAGGTGTCGTAGGAAAAACATCGATGGGACAGAACATCGTAGCGTAGATTGCGTGTGATTGCGCCTAACACAAGGAAACATGTGCAAGAAAACATGTTCAAGTAGATCGTAAGGTTGAAGGAAACTCGAGGACTGCACCTACCTGATAAGCCCCAAGAAGAGCGAAACCGGTCGTGGGCTGTCGAAGAGTTTTCAGCAACCTTGTGAGTAGTTTCCTTTATGTGCCATATCCTTTTTTTTCCGGCTTCTTAACAAGTATAACAAAACAATAAGCAGGAACGGATCTTTTCCAGATAAGCCCTGTCAAAAAATTAACCCCACCACCCAAAAAAACGTTATAAAAAAGAGGATACGAAATTTGTACTTTTAGTTTTTACTTCCAGTCAACAGCGGTCGTGTGACTAATAGATAATTCCCCTGAGCAGAATTTGAATCTAGCCAAATTTTTGGACCAGCAATAAATGAATAGAGTTACTGTCCTAGACTCCATCCTAGACAGCTCCAGCCAAGTTTCCTTTCCGAAGACCGATTCTTGCCGACACAGCCGGGCCTTGCACCTCCACCTGTCAGAGACAGTTAAGCGTCATTTGGTGGCCATTGTTGCATAGACATTGCTTATGGATCACTCCGTGTCTTTGCAAAAAACGTACTGCCATCTCCTTGTCATAAATGAGAGTTGAAAGCGTCAGAAAGTTCATTTAAGGTTTTGCGTCCGAACGGAGAAAATGTTTGCACAAAATGAGCCTAGATGCGGATAAGGAATTGCTTTCATCAAAAATAGGTCAAGGTTGTGTGAGTGCACTAAATTGGAGCTGGAAAAAGTGGCAGGCGGTCAATGTAAAAGGTTCACTTTTACATCACACTTTTGCACAAGGCTCCCACGCAAACGCACAATGCCGCTACACGTATCGGACGTAAACAAGTATATTTAGTGTAAAATATTTTCCAAACACTCATATCAAGTAGCCGAGCAACTGTCGCCGCGTTTTTTCTGGTTGACTCAATGTTTACGACAACACAGTTGTAGTTCCCAACTGGTCCACACAATAAGCAGCAATTAGATCGATAGCCTTCGTGCAGAAGTGAAGAAAGTGACTACCGATTGCTATTCATTTACGATTATAAGCCTGAATTGATTTTTTAGTTTCGTCAAAACAAATGAACTTCCATGTACCTGGGAGTCACGGACTGATAAAAAACTATTACTTCGCCTTGGACACAAAGGTGAACCTTCTAACTTTGTGTGTAATTTTTTGGGAGATTCCGACTTTGTACAGAGCTCTGGACTTGTTCGGGATAACAGAATGGCATAGTACTGCAGTTTTCACTAGGATAATTCGACGTATCACTCATTTTGCGTATTTCTATTTAAAGATTTCTGCTGCATTTGAATGTACTCAGTTACCAGTTCGACGCAGATGGTTACGCTGACTGTGGCCAGTAGGCATCGTACCACTCTCACCCAGATGCAGACTAGAGTAGTCGTGTGAAGTTGTGAAGGGCACTTGTTTAAGAACGAGCGCAGGTCTTATCAGGAGATTCGACTCAATCATGGTAGATCGAATCAGTCAGACTATCTGATCAGGAACTGACGACATGAACTCACTTGACATTGTCTTCAGCCAGATTCGGTAATTTCTCCAGCCAAGAGCGGAAATTGGCTAAACTGACCGTTTGGAAGGTGGATCATAAGCTTCCGAACTTCTTTTCGATGTCCTTCTGTCAAGCCAACAACACTGTGCAGAATGCTGTTTTTGGAACGGGGGCGAGTTTTGTCTCGGTGGACGAGAATGCAGCATGGGTGGCATATGGGCGGGCCACCAACACAGGCCATGTTGCGATTGTCGTTCGCCACCAAATGGTTAATCATTAATTATCTCGTCAGACACTAAGTCGCTACATAGTGCCATCGTATCACATAAGGGGATAAAAGACCCCCTTGATTTGTCGAGGTATTTCGCTCCACGTTGATGTACGACTACCCAACAAATAATCTCGCAAGTGTACCTCAGTCGTTCCCGAGACCAGCGTTTTATGCTTACTCCAACTAGCACAACGCGAAGATCAACTCCACGATTCGCCAAAAGACAACGGTTTTTTCATTAAGCTAGACTGATTAGCATGAAAAAAAAGTATCCAGGTCTGTTAACCAACGGTTCTTCTGCTTGGGGACCGCACTATACATCGTCCCACCACAGTTCCTTTTCTCCATAAAGTGATATAAATAAGTACAACTGGTTCGTTGGCGAATGTTCTTCGACTTCAACAGCCCAATCAGAGGTACTTTTATGAACCGATGGCATTCTGGACAATCAACAAATTATCTAGTGTCCTACAGAAGTCCGAATTACTCACATTTCATTCCCAGCTTCTGCCCGCTAAGTGTCTAGACAACACCGAGCTGAATAACGCAGTAAACGCCAGGACAGCTAGTCCGTCGGAGTGTATGGAACATCGCTGTAAAGGGAGGTTTGCATGACGAATGCGTTGACCACCGCCGCGTTTTTGTTGTCTGTTTGCGCAGCGGACTATTGCTTGCATTTTTTCCAGTCAAGCTAAACCGGTTCTGAAACGTATTGATGCAGACCGGTGCACACGAATGCTGAGCATTCCAGAACATACACATACGTAAACCATCCATTAGTCTGCATTTAAACTGCTGGAACCGAATTCCTAGCCAGCTTGCTCACATCGACTGACCTTTGCATCCATTTTAACTGGCTGTGTTAGTTGGGGGGAAGCAATGTTTTTGAGCGGAATTTCAGCGCGCTCAACTTTCATCAGGAACGCAGAAAAAAGAATAAGTGTTAACAATGTGCTTGCGGATTTACAAGTAAAATCCAATTGAACTTTGAACATCTCCACGATGTCCCTTGTAGTCCTGTTTCATGCAAGGAGAACAGGTTCAGTTCCTTGTGACCGTTCACGCAAGGAAATCATAAGAGACATACGAACTATCTGATGAACCATTTTTAAGTGCCCCCAACATTCTGACGTCCTTTTCCAAGTTATGGCTCAAAGCATATAAGCAGCACTCATGGTGGGGCAAGAGAGTTGGGGCCTGCGAAATTCATGGGTGCTCGGATAGGACTGTAGAACCAGGAATCTGGAAATGGCCCAATCAAAGTGTCTGATAAAGCCCATCTGCGCCTGCCGTCTTATGAGCCCGAGGTGCGATACGGAACTTTTCACAGTAGAAAAGCTGGAAACACGTGTGATCTCGTAAAATCACGTGACATATCACACCAAAATGTGTGAACTCCCTGCTTCATATGTGAGAGGGAAACTTTCATTGTAGCGGTTGGTCAGCTGGGAAAACGACGCAGGGTGTCAGGATGGAAGAAATCACTATCAGTCACATTTGGTAATTAGAATGAAAGTCAGATGAATGATGGGATGAGGATGAGTGGACAAGGCCCTGATCACAAGAGCCCTACCAGTGTAGAGCCAATGATATCAACATACGTGGTTTCAAACACCTACTCATCAAAGCTTAGGTTCAGTGTGGCTGTGAGTTAGTGTTCTAACGTCTGACTACCTGGAACTTGTCCAAAACGTGATTTGTGATAGACAAACTGTCACTTTTATCACATGACCTGTACACTGCCCAGGAGGTTCGAGTCTTGGTGTTAGCATGTGTGGAGGTGAGACGAATGTGAGCGTTCTTCTTCGCTGGAAGTAAATAGTGGCGAGTGTTCGTACAGACACAAACACACCAGCATAAGAGATTCGCTGGCCTCATATAGATAATCCGTGTACAGTTGTCTACTTATTCCAAGTTTAGAACATCTTGAAGTGTGAACAGTCGCTTGAAGAAGGTTTGTGGTAAACTTGTTTTATCGATCCATGTATCTTTCAGCAAATCAACGCGTGTGGAAAAGCAGGTTCGAGTTTCCATTTGGAATCCTCCCTAAAGACAACCTGTGGATACAGACCATTCGGTTTGCTTGTGGGACGAGTCGCTGTGCGTGTCTCGCATCTTTGCGAGTTGTAAATATCGTCCAAGTGTCGTCTGTTAAAACGTAATTCCTTGGTGTCGTCGTATATCCTGTTCTCATGATTTGAGGAAGAGAATAACAGAGTAATTTGGGCCTGACGGACTGCTATCTGTTTCTAAAATTGTTCATCAAGAAATTAAATCTTGACAGATTCGAATTCGTCACTGGACTAGCAGTGTGGGCAGGTTTACCAATGAAAACCCAAAAACGCACTTTTACAATGGTCTAATTGGCATGCAAAAATTGCTAAAGTTTGTTAGTCTTCTACCTTTTGCTGGAAATCACATTCACAACATATTTAGTCTCAGTTGAAATTTTGTATATTTGCCTTATATAAACGTGTTATTTGTGACAGTAACATCTATTGACAAAATGATCAGCGTCAACTTTACAAGAAAGGTGAATTAATTATCAGCAACAAACTTCCGAGTATACAACATTTCCCACAATCTCCTGTTCGATACCGCCCATTTGTGAAGCCCGAACTTACAACTGCCACAAAAGTTGGGCGAGGTAGCCCGAATATGATGGTAAAGCTCCGTTATATGTATCAACTAATCGAACCGGACTACATACTCGCAACATGCTACCCCCTGATTTGGTCTTACCCGGTCTGTAGGAATACCGAAACACGTGAAAACACTATTGACATCGAGCTATATTCAAGCCAAAGGGGCATGCACATTTATACATTTGGCCGATGGTTTCTCTGGCCTGACTTCCAGAGATAATGGTTATATTACTGACCTATTCATAAGTGCTGTTTCCTCGTACCTCGGCTGAAACGAATCCGCGAATTCATTAGCCAAACGGTGGGTTGTATCCACGAACAAGTGTATGGGTAAGGAAGTCTCTGGATAAACAAACAATTTCAGACCTCCTTATGTTCAAACTAAAAAATCTAATGCCAACAAATCAGACCATGTGGGTTTAAATTTTGCGGCAAAAACATTGACAGTACTCCCATGACATACGCTGCTATCCTTGGTTCAACACCAACTATATTCAACTCACCCGTTTTACACTTTATTCACATGTGAAGTAGGAACCCCTAGACTGAAATATCTAGGCTACTTTTTCTCGATGAGTTGTTGGAACAGGTACAGACTGGATACAGTGAAACGCTCTCCGCATGTCAACGTGCATCGCTGGAAATGCACACCTTTCAAGCTTCGTACCGGTCACACCAAAGAGAAACTTTGCACACAAGTTCATTGCCACATCCAAAAGATTTGTTCAGAAGCGATTTTGACAACAGAAACTGAAAACGCACAGGTACATTTCGAGGATAAGGTTAATCAGAGAGTCTATCCTAAGATCATGCGGAAGTCAGGCCTCCAAACACAAAATGATATAACATATTAGGACCCTGTATAGTGTCTGCGGAAGTGTGTGTAATTAATCGATCTTATAACGGCGAAACGAAACCTACTGCACGTTGATGGCTCGTGTGCCTCTGCGGTCCTCCGAGCTATACGATGACTGCCTCAACTGTCGTGAAAGATAAGTGAGATTCTTATACGCTTTATTAGTGTAACGTCTAAGTGATCGCAGCCTGCCTTTACGGTTTTTTAATTGTGTTCATTACTGTGGGTTGTCGAAGTGTCTTCAGTAACTTACTGGGTAGTGTTCCGTCACGAGATCGTAACTTAACGTTGAACATAGACAGACACGGGAACGCAAAGATTAACCGGTGATTAGAGAGCTAAATCGTTATTTGGGCTTCAACACCAGGCTTGCTGAGACGACCGCTTCTATCCGATTCTTCGAGGGATGCATCAAACTCGGTCGATACCCAAAAACTTACTGGAAAAAATTACGTAGAAACCGTATCCGACCCGATGAAATCGTTATGTTTCAACACCAGGCTTGCTGAGACGACCGCTTCTATCCGATTCTTCGAGGGATGCATCAAACTCGGTCGATACCCAAAAAAAAACTGGAAAAAATTACGTAGAAACCGTATCCGACCCGATGACATCTCACTGAAACGACTTACACGCAGTCAGCTTGATACATTGTACGCACAAGCGAGCGAGTATCAACGACTGGCCAACCAAAGACTACATATGGTACAGGATCTCTCAGACGACGAATGTCAGGAGTTTACACTTACGTTAGAAGTATTGCTACAAAACAGGCGGATAAGAAAACATTCAAATTAAACAGAACCTTGAGTCAGGAAAAGTCGCGAGCAAAATTCCCCGCAAACCCTGAGAGGTACGTATACAACTGTTCCAACTTTGTTATCGATGAAACGCTTTTGGAGGTCCTATCACTAGGGCCAAAATTCTGCTGCCCGCGCCGTAGATATGACAAATTAGCAATCGAGGTGCAATTCGAGAACCTATTTGACCAGACTTCTGGCCTGTTCCCGACCCCAATGGACAACTTAGACCGCCTCAAATCCGATTTGGTCAATTGCAGCTATCAATATAGTCACGCCAGGTTGGTTCACAACAGTCCTCTCACAAAGAAACATCTAGACGCATTGAAAGCCTTACGAACGAGGAGTGATATACTGCTAGCAAAGCCCGACAAAGGAGCCGGAATAGTACTTATGAATAGGGATGACTATCTCAGAAAGATGATGCAGATCTTGAATGACACTTCAAAATTTAACAATGAGCAAAAGGCAGAAGACCAGACTCAAGCAATTGAGACAAAACTAACAAACTGTTTGAAGCGCCTGAAGAATGAAGGTTTGATTTCTGAAGTCTTATTCTAAAGCCAGAAACCTGCCGGTACCACAATCCCGCAACTTTATGGATTGCCTAAGGTTCACAAGAAAGATGTTCCATTGAGGCCGATTTTGGATATGTAATTCTCCATATCACGCAACTGCCCAATGGTTGGTCGAGATTTTAAAACCCGTACGCCAACATTTATGCCAGTATAGCCTCCGTGACACTCTTGAGTTTGTGGATCTGATAAAAGGTTTAGATTTTGGTTCCAAATTTATATGCTCTTTTGACGTAACTTCCCTTTTTACCAACGTCTCACTCTTGGAGACCGTAGATTTTATCTGTGATTGCATTGACTCATCAGATTTGACACTCCCAATCCCCACCACCTCATTAAAGGAACAACTCCTTCGGTATACTTTCAACATACAATTCCAATTTAACTCTACACTCTAACGACAAATCGATGGAGTCGCCATGGGTTCTCCTCTTGACCCCTTGTTGAGTGACATCTTTATTGGCAAACTGGAGCTTGACCGATCGAATGGGGAGATTAGACGCACGCACTTTTATCGAAGGTACGTAGACGATATTTTTATGGTAGTACCAAACCGTTCCGAAATGGATGCTCTCCTGACCAACCTCAAGCAGGCACATCCTTCTATTCAATTCACTTTTGAAACTGAAAGTGACAACGCCTTCCACTTTTTGGACGTTAAGTTAGTCTGACTCTCCACGGGGTCAATTCAGAGAAAGCCCACATGGATGGGACAATACACAAACTTCCTGAGCTTTGTGCCACTGAGACGGAGACGAACCCTGATTCAAAACTTAACGAACCGAGCAAAACATATTTGCTCTGCTGATACACTGGACTCCGAACTGAAGCACATTGCTAACCTGCTCCGGGCCAATGATTATCCGGAGAGGTTTATAACCAAGAATATGTCCGACCGCCCTATCCGACCGCCTATCACGACCGTTGGAAAGAAGCCAGTATACTTGAGTCTACCGTATAAAGGCGACCTGTTGGCGGACATAGTCAATCGTCGCTTGTTTCAATCCTTACAACGCACGTTTCCGGCTGGAACTCTGCGGTCTTGGTTCACAACAAACCCTTTGCTCAACTTAAACCTCAAGGACAAGATGCCAGTCATCACCCAGAATATGGTTGCATATTCTTCCTCCTGCTGTTGTTCGGGGGAGTATGTTGGGCGCACGACACGGCAACTTTGTAAGAGAATACGTGAGCACCTTTCTTACCGGAATACCACTAACCTCAACAGTTCAGCCAGGAGCTCAATCGCATCCCACCTGATTGACACCGGGCACGTAGTCATTTCAAAACATTTACCGCTTGCCAAATCGACTACCAGTATCTATTCAACGACGTGGCCTGACAACTGTCGAGGCAGTCGCTATATTGCTGCGAAACCCGGTACTGTGCTGTCAAAAACGTTTCGTATGAACGCTGAGTCTGCCTTGGTCGTGTGACACGAATCAACCGGCCAAGTCACTCAACAGCCCTCTTCACTATCTCACAGCATCCAACTAGATGCGACATGGGGGGGGGAGGCGCAGACAACCAGCCGTTGGTGTCTCCACGTTTATGCATTTCACTGATCAATCTTCGTAGCGTATTCCATTTTTCGCTCTAATTTAACCATTGGATATGTACTGACCTGATGACGAGATCCCGAAAACATTAATGTTCGTCACTGTGTTATTTTTCAAACCATGGGAATATTCAAGCAGACACGTATATACTTGACAAAACTGATGCAAGTTCTCCAACTGAACGATCGATAGTCGTTAACAGTCTTCTGGGGTAATTCAGACGCGAACTATACTGAAGGTTTCCCAAATGGTACCGTCAGACTGGGTGAAGTTGCAAGCGGCATCTATTAAGTAAACATTGCCGACCAAAGTTCAATTGGGATTTAGTGGTTAGACCGATGTATACCTCAGTGTATAACTCGGGCGTTTCCCCAGATGGAGTTTAATAACTTCAGGGAGTAATTAGCAATTATTGGTGTATTTCACTGCACTGTGAAACGGTGATTCTAAATTGATCTCATGATTATTCCCCCATTCGTTTGCTTGCTACGTCTATGTACTTGCTTCGCTCACCTGTGACCGCCGTTCACCTTGCCGCAAAGGTCATGCTGGAATACCAGCATTAGCGTGCGTTAATGTGCACAGCTGGGCTCCACGCTCACGCGTGTTCGTGCTGCATTTTCTGGGCCTGTACTGACTTGTCAAGACATGGTCGCACTGCCAATCAGAATCACGAGACTGTCCTCGGAAGGGACGGCAGCGACCCACACTACAGAGCCAGTAATTCGTTCATCGTCACTTGGTATGCGGACCTTGGCACTGCATTGTGCACGTCGGTGACAGACTTGTGCACCTGTTGACATCACGAGCGTGTGTAAACAGTACCGTAGGCTATTGGATCCGACTCTTCATTCTGATATTCGGGATCCACAAACATTCGCATGACTAAAGTTTCATGTCGGGAATTGTCAGGACGCGTCCAGACATGAAAAGTACATGTGCAGAGACCGATGCGCCCCCAGAGTTACCATCGGCACAACATGATCCGCACAGCTAGCGCACAGCGGGTGCGCTAGCCTAACTCATCAGACCCGGCTTAGCCGCATGCGACCTGCGTGTCTGACCTGGCAATACAGTCCTATTCCGGGTTGTCCTGTCTTCGTATCGCGTAGTCTGACAGGATCCGTTCAGACATGACCGATAGACGACCACCAAAGATTTAACAGGAATTTCAACGCAGTTTAATGTAAGTTGACAAGTAAAGAGGGCTGTGAAGAAACTATTCAGCTGCTATCAAACCGCTTGTAGGATCATCAGTCATAGATCGTAACTGTAAGATCCGAGTGGCTTAGGATCTTACAGGATGATTGGGGCTGTCGGCCTATACGCAGCCGGTGTTCAATAGGCAGTATGAACAGTATTGAGAACTGGTTCTATGGGATAACGAAGATCATGAATTAGACAGGACGTACAGTCAATGGTAGCGCAATCCGTAGGAGAAGAAAAAGCGACAGCGAGGTAGCAGAGCTTCTTGGAAGCAATATTGAGTAAGTGCCAAGTGATATACAAAGGTATGGATACGGGCAGTCAGATAACATAGATAGGAAATTTATGGCGATAACGGCTCAGAAGATAGTCTGTACGTTCTCGAGTGAGTTTGGAAAAAATATACCCACTGTCTTCAGCTGACAGCCTGCTAATCGTCAAGTAGAAATTCGTACTTGGGCCCGTCTTAAAACAAAATCCCAACAAACGATATCAGTTGAAATGCAATGCAAAGGTAATGCAAAAATAGGGCTACCAGAAAGGCCGAGTTGGCGCAGTGGGCAGCACGCTTATCTGCCATCCGAGGGGTCCCAGCTGACAGCTGCTAATCGTCAAGTAGAAATTCGTACTTGGGCCCGTCTTAAAACAAAATCCCAACAAACGATATCAGTTGAAATGCAATGCAAAGGTAATGCAAAAATAGGGCTACCAGAAAGGCCGAGTTGGCGCAGTGGGCAGCACGCTTATCTGCCATCCGAGGGGTCCGAGTTCTACACCCTGGTAACCTGCTTTCCCGTCAGAGCAGAGACCCAAAAGTATGTAGAGCTGACGCAAAACTCCATGTGAAGGCGGACAGTTGACAAAACCTCGACATTAAAGGGTGAGCACACCCGAATTTGGAGTGAAAACCCGGGTAAAGTGCGACGGGGAAGCAAACAGGCATAGGTAGGCCTAAATCAAGCCATTCATGAGTGGTGAGAATATAAAAGTAAGTACCGATTGCCGTTGATTCGCAAGAGGAATCAACAGTGACCAAGACTGAGACATGAAGTTTGGATCGGCCGCCTGAAGTGATTCCCAGAAAACAATGGCGCACCAAGAGAGTAACTCTTGAAAGTTTTATTTGAAAAAGTGTAAGAGAGTTAAACTGCTCCGTATGAGTACGTACAGCTTCTTACTTAAATGAACGTCCTCTCTCCGACGGCAACTGCTGATGAGACTGGCCCATGGTGCTTCTCCGGGTGCTTTATCCCAGCCGTTCCCAAGCTGACAGCCATTCACAAAAGACGTAGATATCCAAGCTGGAATCTTTTTGTTACCACTTGGCCGACCAAGAGTCTGTTTCTAATACAGAGCTTGAAGCGGTAGTTTTTAGCGAGTGTGTAGCGACTCAGTCACCCACATACTCGACTGTTCAACTCAATCGCCCACTGGATCGCGAGGGTTGTCTTTTTTCTCATACGCACAAACACGTCGCATTAAGCTGACACATCGGACATCGATTGTCTGCACCGCCTAGTCAGAGTAGCAACCACTCATGTGCCGACGCGCCCACATACACGCACTGGGACCTACATAAAGGCAAACCGAACCCAGTCAAGACACAGACACGCGCGCGCGCAGGGAGCAGGGCGTCAACCTCTCCACAAGTCCACGGACAACCATGGAGTACGTGTAGCAGTCTAACTGCGGAGACAAACACGTTCCCGCCGTCCGGACTTCCACCAAGGGACTCTCATATACGATAAGTTCCCTTTTTGACTTGCTCCCATTTTCGCACTGTATTTATTTT
>NW_008751672.1:2580904-2584560 GCF_000715545.1 Opisthorchis viverrini | reverse complement strand
TAAATAAATAAATAAATAAATAAATAAATGAAGTCCAGCAATAAATCTACCGATTGTCACGAAATTTTTTCGAAAACAAATCCCAATAACCTTTCAAAGGCATTGACAGAATGCGTCTCATGATCTAATGGTTGTAGTCGACTGAAAGTGTGCCCATTTGGATGTGCTACAATAAAACGAAGAACGTCACTCGCGGGAAACGCTTCTGAATTTTGTTTGCCAGAGTGCTGTCAGAGCACTTCAGTGATTAAATTTTGAGCAGAGCATTCGATTAGCACCACTAAGATTGATTTTTAAGTTTTTGTTTAAAACACTGAACAAATAGATTCTCTTATGTGGAAAGCCTTGCACATCACTGAACTTGAAAGTACAGGTTCCTAAATCTGTTCTTTTTAGGTACATTTTATTAAGAGGATATTCATGTAGTTTCATCTCATTTTGCAGGTCTGAATGCCTTAACAAATCTACAACGGTCCAGCGAAATACACTCATCTGCAAACAAATTAGGTTTTGCGAGAAACTCATCTGGAACCCAACTGAATCTCGTGTTCCTGGTAATGAGTAGTATATTACAGCAATCCACTTAATTATATTCCAACATGAAACTTTTTTAAAAATTATAATATCGATATAAAAATTCACAATCTAAATCTTGCAATTCATTCATCTTAGCGGGGTGCCACTGATGAACCGTGTGTTTTCTGATACCATGGTTAACTCAGATCGGTTTATTCAGTTTTGATTTTGTCCGAAATTGTTTGCAACTTATAACTTTGGTCGTTGGAATCGGGTTCCACGATGATCTGCATTGTCGCCAGCAAAATAAGACGAATAGCCCTGATGAATTATTCTGACCCCAGTGTTGACTAATACCACATACATTTATCTGAGCAGTATCCTTTCTCTGACGCCCACAGTTTTGGTCCTAATTACTGAGTCTGTAGTGTCTATAATCAGTTGTCACATTTGCCATTCTTCCTGAACTTAAACCACACTTTGTAACTGTCGTTCACATTGTATCATGACGTTTGTTTTAATGTTACGAATACACAATTTTCCGGCGCGACCTGCTGACTTCTTGCTGAACGAGTGCATTTATGCTCCATTGAACTGTTTGTTGACTGCTGAACTAGTGGGACTAAATCTCCGTTTGTGTCAACTGTTGAACGTCACAATAAATCCCTGTGACATTTTTTGGCCGTGAATAATTTTCCTACCGTGAAATATATCACGCACGCGGAACCATCTGTGGGAAATTCCGACAAGTGAATATTTCCTTTCACAGCCAGTTACTGCATTTGGATCGGTGTAGTGGACTATTGGATCTACACATTCGTGAGTCCCCATTTGACTACTCATTCCTTTCCTATTGTGATTTTGTGATTTTGTATTGGTTACTTTGCTTGTTAATTTATCCGAACACGCTGATAAGGTCCTAGTCCGCTACAAGTCCTATTGGATTGAGGCCCACCCACTGACTATCCTCTGTGGCATTCCGCCGATAGTATACGACCACTGAATTTACTGGACAGGTGGGGCACACAGTCGATCCTCTGATGGATAAGCAAAGCTGGATTTCGAAATGGGATTCGGATGCACTATTGACAGATTGGGGTGTTCCACAACCTAGCATGCCTGCGACCAATAGAAACTCAGTGATAACGGATTTCATAGCCTTTGAGAACCGGAAAGTAGAGTTGATGGATAATCCATTGCTGTCTTTGGGTCTACCAATAGTTTTTTTTTCCGTAAATCCCGTTTTTTTCACTTTATAGAACCTTAGGTGCATTTGATCCTTTCCTTGCGGGATCGAACTGAACAACAAGCATGAAATGTTGTTTGACATTCTTACGGCTTTTAGCTCTCAGCTTCGAAATGAAAGTGATCCTAACGGATTGCAGGGTCACCAGCAAAGTCCAGTGAATGCAATGGTGATTCTTTGCTAACGGAAAGTTTGATGTGGCTCAGAGGGATGAGACTAGGTAAATGAAATCTAGATAGGGTAAACAATGTCATCGCCAATACTGTGAAGCTCGATTTGAACCTCTCGAGAGACGAAAACTGATCCACCGTCACGACTTCGGTCCGGCACAAAGGGTTGAACGACATGCTGACGACGTTATTCATGGGGTTTGGGCTAAAATAAAGGGTCTTGGGGCCTAAAATAAAGCTGCCAGATCCCATCACTCCATTGCATGACAGCAACATCTTCAGATGAAACGCCAAAACAAGCACGGTCAATCGGCCAGCCAAAACGAAATTGGTATGCAAGTGCGTGTATTTCGCTGACTTCGTGCACGTAGAACATAAGGTTGAAGGTGTATTTCGCTTCGTGCACGTAGAACATAAGGTTGAAGGAAACTTCGCTTCCCTGGTGAGTGCGAAGTGAAAGAGCGGGACCGGTTGTGTGTGGGCGAAGAGGTTTCAGCAACCTCATGATATCTGAACAATTGTACCAAATGAAAAATGAGACGGCCTGGTGTAGCACATTCACGTGCTTAAGAACACCATAAACGAGAGATTCAGCTGGGTTCCAAGTGAGTCACTCATCAAAGCCAAATCCATCTATAAATGAGTATTTTACCAACAGACTACTTCTACTTGAAGACGATGGTAAACATCTTGAGTTGAAGCATGCAAGGTAGAAAGCAGTTCATACCTGCTAGGAGCATTCAAAATACCAAAACTACCGGTTAAAATTTTCTCGGACTCAGCTCTTCACATCTCTCCCTGCAGGTTGATCGCCGATTATAGCCATACTGCGGACGGTTCAATTCGGTTAGCTGCCGGATAGATTGTTGAAGTTCTAGCAAATTGAACAACAGCTCAGATGAATAGTAATTTTCACACGACAGTGCAACTTAATTCTGAGAAGGTGTTACTCAAGGACCCACTTGGTGTGGCCAACATAACTGAAGAATGAATTGCGTCAACGAATGTCTCTGTGCGAGTCAATCACACTGCTGGCCAAGGCCTGGTGGTCGGACGGTCAAGTGTTCAACCTACTACCCGGAAGGTCGGAGGTCGAAATCCCCAAGTGGAGTTTCGTGAGATGCGCACTGCCGATGATTCCCAGTAAGGATGAAACAGCAGTACAGTGCTTCTCGGCTTTTTAGCATAAGTTGGTCCCATCGTCAGGATGAAATATCAACTGAAAACTACCAGATCACATCACGCCATCATCAGATGATTGCTCATCGGCTCTCACGATACTCATGGTGAATCTGTATGCGATCGGTCTGTTGGCTTTAAGTCACCCTAAGTGTTTTTTCATAGAGGACACTACTCAAAAAGTTACTGAAAACTCTTCGACAGCCCACGACCGGTTTCGCCCTTCTTGTGGCTCATCAAGTAGGCGCAGTCCTCGAGTTTCCGCCAACCTTATGTTTTACTTGAACCCAAATTGGACTGTTTTCGAGAAATACACTCATTTGCAAATCAATTTTGGTTTTCACGAGAGACTCAACTGAATCTCTCTCCAATTGTTAATTAAAAAGCAGAGGTGATTAGCCAATAGATTTTTGTGTTAAATGTCTATTTCCGGCTGCTCCTACTTTGAACAAACATTAAACACTCAGACGTGTGCCGCAAGGAAAAATCTGCAGACGCTAGTCTGTTGCTTTGAGGACACTCAAGGTATACATTTGTCGAAACAC
>NW_008751672.1:2550467-2577791 GCF_000715545.1 Opisthorchis viverrini | reverse complement strand
AAAATGAGACGGCCTGGTGTAGCACATTCACGTGCTTAAGAACACCATAAACGAGAGATTCAGCTGGGTTCCAAGTGAGTCACTCATCAAAGCCAAATCCATCTATAAATGAGTATTTTACCAACAGACTACTTCTACTTGAAGACGATGGTAAACATCTTGAATTGAAACATGCAAGGTAGGGACCAGTTCGTACCTGCTAGGAGCATTCAAAATACCAAAACTACCGGCTAAAATTTTCTCGGACTCAGCTCTTCACATCTCTCCCTGCAGGTTGATCGCCGATTATAGCCATACTGCGGACGGTTCAATTCGGTTAGCTGCCGGATAGATTGTTGAAGTTCTAGCAAATTGAACAACAGCTCAGATGAATAGTAATTTCACACGACCAGTGCAACTTAATTCTGAGAAGGTGTTACTCAAGGACCCACTTGGTGTGGCCAACATAACTGAAGAATGAATTGCGTCACAGAATGTCTCTGTGCGAGTCAATCACACTGCTGGCCAAGGCCTGGTGGTCGGACGGTCAAGTGTTCAACCTACTACCCGGAAGGTCGGAGGTCGAAATCCCCAAGTGGAGTTTCGTGAGATGCGCACTGCCGATGATTCCCAGTAAGGATGAAACAGCAGTACAGTGCTTCTCGGCTTTTTAGCATAAGTTGGTCCCATCGTCAGGATGAAATATCAACTGAAAACTACCAGATCACATCACGCCATCATCAGATGATTGCTCATCGGCTCTCACGATACTCATGGTGAATCTGTATGCGATCGGTCTGTTGGCTTTAAGTCACCCTAAGTGTTTTTTCATAGAGGACACTACTCAAAAAGTTACTGAAAACTCTTCGACAGCCCACGACCGGTTTCGCCCTTCTTGTGGCTCATCAAGTAGGCGCAGTCCTCGAGTTTCCGCCAACCTTATGTTTTACTTGAACCCAAATTGGACTGTTTTCGAGAAATACACTCATTTGCAAATCAATTTTGGTTTTCACGAGAGACTCAACTGAATCTCCCGTTTAATTGTTAATTAAAAAGCAGAGGTGATTAGCCAATAGATTTTTGTGTTAAATGTCTATTTCCGGCTGCTCCTACTTTGAACAAACATTAAACACTCAGACGTGTGCCGCAAGGAAAAATCTGCAGACGCTAGTCTGTTGCTTTGAGGACACTCAAGGTATACATTTGTCGAAACACAATATCGTGAAGACTCAACTGTTATGTTGTACAAGCCAAATCAATCGACTTTGGTGTACTTAAACTGTTTGAGATGGCAAGCCAGTTGTCTATGCACAGAACCTTTAATGTGACACAGACACAAATCCGGCCGCATCACTTGAATATACGCACTTTTTTCTTTTGACTTGTCGTTATGTTTTGTCCACACAAAAGGTATCTAAGACGGTGTATTGGTTGATCTTCGTATTTAACAGCACGCCGAGAGGAGTAAACCACTGGCGTCCGAATGATTAAGTGTTCAAATTACTAACCCGGAGGCCGTGGGTTTAAGACCGTCATCAAGGAGATCAGATTTCTGGAAGCAACCACTGAGTGCCCGAACTCTACCCAGACCCTCAGCTCCACTAGATGCTGACCGGACAGACAGCGCCCTTTCAGTATGCAGTGCGTCACAGCCTTGTATCAAAGCCAGACCGCGTGCGTCAGCATTGGACCAAGTTTAAACAGTGTCCCTCCAATAAATAGCTTGAGACCGCTGTATTTTCGCACTCGCACGCACTCACTTGTTGTGTTCCCTTCCCTGAGTCTTTTCTCCGGCACTAGGCACTGGAGCGGAGTCAGCAGTCAGATACAACAGATTGGCGAATCAGCAGACATAACAACTGTTTGCTGCACTTTTGTGGGATGCGCATTACCGATGATTCCCAATGATGGAACCGCAGTGCAGTGCTTCTCAGTTTTCCAGCATGGACTGGCTTCACTTACACTCACTTCAATCCACTAAGACCCCCAAGTCTCCACACACTACCAGTGGAAGGAAGAAGACCCTCGCTGCGGAGTTATTTATTAGAAAATGCCAACTGACCAGTCACAGACTATTAGACAGGGAAGCAAAACTCTCATTTGCACCTTATTTACAAAAACTGAACATCTATCTTCGCTTGAACGCGTCTTCCTGAACTTTGCTGGATACTCATTGACCATCGCTCAAATCCAAGCAAATGCTGCAAAGGGACTCCACGAATTCTGCAACAGATCTCCCATTTCAAGAGACTCGAGTCGAATTTACAAGAAGAAAACATACTACTCACACGCCTCCCCACCAGTAGTATCACCGTTACACCAGCGATGGGCAGCTTAAAAAGTTGGGAAAACGGATGAGAACAGATAACGGACTAGTCCTGGAGTAAGATTACAGTTGTGAGGTAGCTGCAGTGAATAACAAGGTTTCCCGAAAAAAAGTGGGCATTCTGGTTCAAGGATCACTTCACATTTAGTGTCTACTGTGACAGCACTAAATGCGTCATTTTGAGAACGGATAAAGAAGCCCAAACGGATAGATAATTTTTGAACCCAAACCGAACATATTTCGATAACTAGTCTCACTTGCAAACGCATTTGGTTTTGACCGCACCAGAATCCAGCTGAATTTCTCGTTTGCGATAGTTCACTTTAACTGAATGTACTGCACCAGGCCACTTCAATGTATTGCAATATTTTTAATACCATACCAACTGAAATACGAAGTGGCCCAGTGCAGCACATTCACTTTTAGGAGAACAACCCCCTGCCATCATATGCGGGGACTGCGCTTTGTGACCTGACCATACACTACTCACATGCCTCATCAGTACTCTACAAGGTTACAACGCTAGTACATGTTGAACATGACTTTCACCAATTTCACTGCTAGAGAACTGAGAAATGCATCTCAAGCATTGTTGATCTTTCTTTTTACGCCCAATTAATTCGACAGTCGGCATTATTTTCTCTAATAACTGGAAATCCGGAGTTTTACTACCGTCTATGGAATGTTCAGATTTGACGCAAAGCTGGCAGACTTGTTGGACTGAGAGACTTCCCGAAAAAAAGCCTTCATCGAGGATGCCTATTATCGAAACCTGAAAACATCACTCACGTTGGGCTTCCAAATACAACACACCATACCTTTGGTGTTATTAGAACCGGCTCCGAACGTAACGGGACTACATAACAGCCAATGGAATAACCGTTTTCGTTGAGACAGATTTCATTGGTTGTTCTTCACTCGCCCTCGACAGATGAGTTGTAGTCTTAGTATCACTTTTTTCACCCGCTTGTGCGCGACGGTGATCGATAGATCAGCCGATTCGCACGTTTGTTGACTTTTTCTGGTGTGACCATGCTCACCAGGCGATCAAGTGGCTGTCCAGACAGGGGTTCACGGTAATAAGAAAGCATTAAAGAGACTGTGGTTCGCAACAGGTGTCCAAAACGATGGAGGTTGATTTGGTACTCAGAATAAACTTGCTAACCGATGTCCAAACGAGGGTAACTCATAACAGTAAAACAAACGGAGAGTTACTCATTACTGTTGCGCTGGAATTCCGCCAATTTTAAAAAATCTAGAGGAGTTTTTAACTTAAAAATGACATATCCAGTACATCAAACATTCGCGGGATCAAATGGGTGCAAATGTTTAGAAATTTAGGATTAGTTTGAAATCCAGCCACCACCTAATTGTTGCCTTCGGCGAGACAACTGACGAACTTGCGTTTTTAGTTGAGTGGAAGACAAACCAGTTGAAAAAGTGAATAATTGCCAAGTTTCAGGAGACTTCAGTTGAAGAAACTTGCACTTCCTGAATCAAGTTGGGTACAAGAGGAAATGCGGCATGAGATGTGTCATACTGGACGAAGTTATCTGAAACCAGTCACAAAACTGCTAAAAATGATAATCCAACATTAACGAAATACACATACTTGCAAACAAATTCGGTTTTTGCGAGAGGTTCACCTGGAACCCAGCTGAATCTCTCGTTTGTGATGTTTCCCGGCAACACCATGTTTGTTTTAGGTAGTAAAGTTCATCCACCAGTGTACAACAGCAACCAGCATCGGCCTTTGTATACCATGAAAAACAGGCAGCTAATAGTGTAACGGCGTGGACTACTGATGAAACACACGAGTAGTGCTTGCTTAAGTGTCAAAGATACGTACCCCTATCTGAATGAAAGATAGTATGGAAATTATGGAACCACTTCACCATTCGTATTCGTGGTTGTTTTAGGTTCGAATAACGCCCAAGAAAGGTCAAGAAGACGCCTGATATTGTTCAAGTCTCAAAAACTTTGTGCAAATGAGATTTTTACCTTCGTGTCTAATAACGTGTAACGGCTTGGTTCGTGTCGACCGAGACTGAACGTCTATTTTGCCCCCACCATTTCAAGCGGAGTTTGAGCCGGCCGGAGCTTTACATCTTTGGTTAGAAAGCGTCACAAACAGCGCGCCATTTGGATCCCGAATAAAAGCTACGTTCGCTTCAGTCACCAAGCCACTGAGTGTCAAATCCGAAGACACTGACTGTTGTGAGCGCGTTACATAAACTGTACAATGCTTGTGGCCAGCACATGTCACCAGTCCGTGCAGTGACAGCGAAACTCTATCTCTGTGAACAGATGCAACAAACAGACTAGGTTGTCAACACAATAGTTATAAGCTGAAGCAAAGTTAAAAGGTGGCGTTCGGGTCACGTGTTCGATCAATTACTTTCGTGTTGTTAAAACAGCCCTTATCTTTAGCGAATATACACTCATCTGCAAACTAGTTTGGTTCTTTCGAGAGACCCAGCCCTTATTTTTATTCGTACAAAGTTTTGCTCATGCACCAAACTATGGGGTTCCAAGATGTGTGAAGTGCGATAGAAAACCGGCGAATTCGTTAACTACGAATGTACAAGTACTGTCATATTCAAGCGAAATGTTTAAACCCAAATGGCTGGATCTGTGATTTCACCCGTCACACTAAGGAAGACTTTTGTTCGTTTGATGCTGATCAAACCCACAACCGGTATCAAAGTGTAAGCAGTCATCTTGGATAATTTATCCGTTTTTCAGGTTAGTGTTTGAGGACGAGTTCACTACTCCGCAGCATCGACAGCAGAAGCAGCGGCAACACCAATAGTTGTATTGGTAGGCGGATCGCTGAACCACCTCTTCTTCGTGCCAACTGGATAGCCCGGACGTCAGTCTGGGTGAGCTAAGAGTTCAGCAACTTCAGACAGGGCTAACCACCCTGTTTGGTTTCGGTGTGCTAGTTACTTTGGACAATGTACACTACGGATCATCTGGTGCCTCCGCACCAGTTCCAACCAGTATACAGAAGATACTCTTGAGGCTCATTTGTGAGGAATGTGACAAGTGCTGCAGATCGAAAGACGGCTTGGTAGCCCACCATCGCGTTCACGACAATGAAGGTGTTGGTACGAACATGGTCGCCCAATCGGCCTGCGCTGACTGTTTCCGCCTTTTTCTGACGGAGATTGGGCTGTTTCAACATCGCCGGCACGTAAACCCCACCCAGATAATGCAGATAATGAAGATAAGCTTGGCCGAGTGAAGAATTCCGGTGCCGCTAATCCCAACAAGATTTAAAATCGCTCCTGCGCCTGGATAACGATTCATATCGGTCTGTTCGCGAGAGTGGAGCAGGATTTTCCCGGTTGGCCAGCTATCAGCATCAAAACCAGGTTACAGGTGCTCAACTGGCAAGCACAACAGGACGAATCATCATCTGTTGGCCCTGACCAAACTATCGGTCAAATAGCGGCCTACTGTTCAGAAGTGTCTTGTTTAAACGCCATGCCATTCTTCGAATCCCATACTGACAGTTCGTTCGCTAGTTTTGACCTTCTCGCATTTGTCCGAGGGTTGCAGTCTAGCATCATGACACCGGAGCAAGTCCTGTCGCTTCTGGACCTCCACCCCACCAAAAACATCTCTGCACGCCTGAAAAACCGTATCCCGACACAGTTCTTAGTTAGCTCATCAGGTACCGGTCAACCAAAAGCAAATCCATCGAGCCAACTACGCCGCCACCCAGACCCTATAACACCAAAGACGGAAAGATGCGGCGTCTGCTTTGCTCGATGGGTCATGGAATGATCTATATAAAGGTAACTGCCGCCTACTCCTGGACGCCGAGCAGTATTGGAAACAGGTGCTGCCTGCTCCAAAACATGTGGATAGCCGGCCAAGTCGCGTAGCACTACCATCCAATCGGGATTTGATTGAACCAATTACAGGGGAGGAGGTCGGACGTACGATCCGTTTAATGGGCAATTCGTCCCCAGACCTGGACAAGCTCACACCCAGGACGCTCCGCCGGTTCAGTGCTAATGTGCTCGCTGGGTAATTTAACTTACTCTTATTATCTAGGGGTCGAACTCACATCTATGTTGGGCCCGTATCACCCTGGTTTCGAAGGTCCCAAATCCGACTTCACCAGATCAACTGAGACCGATCTCCGTGTCATTTATTCTTGTTCGTCGCTTCCATCAGTTGCATGCTGATCGCTGGAGTCATAGATTGCAACTGCCCCCACTTCAGTCTGCATTTTTGCATAGAGACGGCTGTTTGGAAGCCACATCGCTGTTGCATGTCCTGCTTCGTCACTTTTCAGCGACTGCTTCTAACCTCAGCTTGGCGTTTGTCGATATCTCGAAAGCGTTCGATTCGGTTTCGCGTGACACAATCGTCAGATCTGCCAAAACGTTTGGAGCTCCGTCACCACTAGTTCGATACATCGCACAGTCCTATGAGAATGCTGTAGCAGTTTTCCCCAGTTCCGAGGTTCACTGCCAAAAAGGTGTGAGACAAGGGGATCCACTCTCCCCATTATTATTCATTATGGCAATGGAGGAGGTTCTTGGATTGTCGATGCCGCAACTGGGATACCAGTTCCATGACACCTTAGTAGATGGTTTCGCCTTCGCTGACGACTGGGTCGTGCGTGCAGAAATTCAGGCTGGCCTTAAAGAGGAGCTTGAAGCTGCTGCGGTTGAGCTAGTGTGAAGATAAACGCCCGAAAGACGAAAGCAACAGTGATTTGTGGGGACAGGAAACATCGAGCGACAGCAGTCTCAGTCGAGGCATTTTGCTTCGCCGTGGAATTCATCACTCCTCTGGGTCCGACAAACACCGTGACATAGTTGGGCATTCTTTTTACCTTCAGTGAGAAAGGGCTCTTCAACCACCGACAGCATCTGCTTAAACTGCTCGATGATGTGATGCGTGCCCCTTGAAGATGCATCAAAGAATGAAGATCACAAGGAAGAACCTGATACCGAGGCTGACAAATTCACTCGTGCTCGGCCAAGTTCACCGAAACAGGCTCAAAAGGTTGGACAACTACATCAGGCAATATACTTGTGGCTGGTAACGCCTACCGAAGGACACCCCGATCAGCTACATCCACGCCGGTAAACAACATGGGGGATTGATATTCCAAGTCTGAGTGCAGCATTCCCGCTGCAGCGGAAAGCGCGTATGGAAAAGCTCCTTTCTGCCCAGTGCCGAGTACTACGCAATGTGGTCCACGATTCCTCATTCGGTAAAATTCAGCCTTCCAGTCTGAGTTCATGGTGCATGGGTAAATACCAAAAAAGAACTGGTGGCTGCTTTGGATGTTGATAGTCGCGGTTTATGAGAGTTGGTCACGTTGTAGCGGTCGCCCAAGTTAATTAGCCCATACACATCCGCTGTCTCCCTCGCGCCTTGTTTTTGTTCAACATGTCACAACTTGTATTTCGAAACAAACACCATGACGTGAATCCGAATTTTGCCAACAACGGGTTCTGTGGACCGGTTAAAGGCACAACATGGTTCCACATTTTCATAAAGGAAACTACTCACAAGGTTGCTGAAGCCTCTCCGACAGCCCACGACCGGTCTCGCCATTCTTGGGGCTCATCAGATAGGCGCAGTCCCCGAGTTTCCGTGAAGCTTATTTTCTACTTGAATCCAAATTGGACTGTTTTCCAGAAATACGCTCATTTGCAAATCAAGTTGGTTTTCACGAGAGACTCAACTGAATCTCTCGTTTATGATATTCTACATTGTTTTTTTAACGGTCCACTCAAGGTATATACGCACAGAACATGACCAGCCGACAGATAGTCGGCACAACACACATAGTCGACACTCAATACAACGGCCGACGCTCCTCACAATCGGGTTGCGAGGGAACTCGCCAAACGTCTCCGTTGCCTGGGATCCATCGTCTTCGAAGAGTTGAGAACACCTAATTCGACGTCCTTCCTCAAGCCTAACCTAATCGCTGTTCGGGAGCGCCGAGCAACTGTTATAGACGCGAGCACAGTGCGAGGAGTGACTATGTGGAAGCAGAAGAATCAGAAGTATGGTGCTGCTACTTACAACACTTTTATGCGTGGTACACGGCGTTGAGTGTACATTCTTGCCATTGAATCTCGAATAAGACCCACTATGACGGACAGTTTTTGCCCGGTGTGCGAGTCTTGACTGTGCCAGCGCTTACCGCGCCTTGAAAAGCATTCAGCATTGTTTGTCTTTACAGGCGTATATCCGTACCAAAGCTTTCTTACATTCGTTGGGATTCGTCTTGTCTGACTGGAACTGTTGATGGCATTATTTCAAGGCGCTTCTCTCTTTTTTTACCTAATATTCTTCCGTAAACCTTGCAGATTCAGCGTTTGTATTTATTTTCGATGTCTGTGACCATGCTCTCAAAAAATAAACGATAGTAGCTATAGTATGTAGAGCCGCGGAGAGATAAGTAGTCAGAAACTCATTTGGAAGCTCGGTGAGGTTAAGCACCGCACCGCACAACGTCTACAAAACAAAGCGAAACTCTCGAATTCGGTCAAAGTTGACTGGAACAACCAAGTGGCAGATAAACTAATCAACCGTTCACCGCCAGAAGTAGCAGCATATTTTTCCAATGCTCTGTTTATTCTCTCGGACTTTTCTTCGACAACTGTATTGTGAAACCTCCAACCTAATTTTGATGGCGAGCGTTCAAAACATTTCGCCAGAAGTGCATATTTTTCCAATGCTCTGTTTATTCTCTCGGACTTTTCTTCGACAACTGTATTGTGAAACCTCCAACCTAATTTTGATGGCGAGCGTTCAAAACATTTCATACCCACGAGTAAGTGTTCCAACAGGGCAACTCGTTGCCTTTTTTGCTCAGTGTGAGATGAAAACCATTTCCTCCGGACATTCACTTAATTGCGAGGCTAGGGGCACCGTCAGTGCAACAGACAGACCTATACCTGACTCCTAAAGTCGGACACATCGTCTGGAAAAAGGCTGACGGGACTGTGGGGCACTGGGCTGTTTATATTTCTGTTCAAATTTCTCACTACTTATGCAAATTACAGTAGTATATAAGAGCGTTTATTGCTTGCTGATCAATTGGCGCACCGGGAACCGAGTGAGGCAATGAAAATTAGAGTACTCCTAAGGATGCGTTTCGCGTAGAGAAAGATATTCACACGATCTATCTATTAAATTTGCCAATATTTATCCTTTCTTCGCTAATCTTAAGTGGCATGAACTCTGCCAAATACGGTAGGTCATTCAAATGCTCGGTTAGAGCGTTGTGTCCGGTTTCACGTTCAAGACCTATCGGACCACCAGTTCCGCGCTAATCCATTAGTATGAATCTAGGGATCGAGGTTACAGATTTCTTCTTCGGTCTCTATTCAGTGCAATTTTTTATGAAACTAAAATTCATCAAGACTCTGAAATTACTTTACTGGAGCGTCCGGATAGAGAGAACCATGGACATATCACACGAGCCATCTCGCTGTAGTGATGAAATCCTTCTTGATCCTGATATAAGAAAATAATGCTTGAATTGATAGAGAAGTGTGTTGTTTCATAGTCACCAGGCCGATAAAATGAAAGTGCAAAGTGAAATGCGAAATTCATTCGACCGGCTATGTACAGGGTGGCACAGTAGGACCCTGATGCTGTGGACCGTGCTAATCAAAGCACCGGATGATGCTAGCATTCAAGCAGCTGATCCACACGACTTCAGTAGTGTGCATCACTCGCCATAACATTGGGTTAAAGCAGGCCTGTTAACGTGAGCAGTGAAATTGTTACCAGAGATGAATCAGTAATTTAGTCTACTTGATAACGGGGTCTTATGTCAAATGAATACCAAGGGATAGATCAGCTGGTCCTTGATTTGTCAGGCGTGTAATTCAAGTCTGTTACCAATGAGTTGCCCTTCTGGACCCGTGTACTTTTACTCGTTTTTGAAGCCTCACGTAAGTTCCACCATGCCATACATCACTTCAGCTGCTTGTGACATACCAGTTACCACTGACGTTGGAATTCTACTTGATGAAATCGACAGAAGGAAGAACATTTCAATCCAAGAAATATCAATTCGATTTTACCCGCAATTTGTTTCATCTGCACTGAAGAACTGTTGTTTTGCCGTTGAAAATGACAGGGCATTCGAAACGATGAACAATAGATCGAAGGATCCAAGAACCTTGTGGCCACAAGATTGGCGGTAAGGCAAGATTTGGTTCAAGAAGTAACTTACTGAAGTCGCCTTCGATAGACGAGCGAAAATAATCGGAGTTGAACGATCCTGCCTGAAACCGTCTGAATACTCAAACGATATTCCCTCGCTTGTGCGATCGGTCCTCAAAGCTAGTAGGTGGGGATCGGCTGCCTTTAAAGGGAGGCATCTTCTCATCTTTTCAATACAACCCACTGCACAACCAACAGGTGAAGTGACCTATCCTTTAGTCATTGATTCACTTTGAGTACTACGTTGGTTCAGATGTTTGCTCCGCTACGAAGATTCCGTTGTTTTTTTTTAACAAATCAGCTCCGCTACAAGAATCCGTTGGTTTTTTTTAACAAATCAGCCGCCTGCCGGCCTATTCATATTGTCTGAAGGAATACGCTTCTTTCTGTCGGTTTGTCTTCTCTTCTAGTAGGCACAGCGTCAAAGAAAAGGCAACTAGCAGATAACCTGTCATGCGCGAATGTTGTGTTTACACAAGTAAAGTGGGCAACCGCCTAGTCCTGACTGCCGTCCATCTGGCAAAATATGTCATTGACACGCACTCGCAAACCATGCACCTTAGAGAAAAAGTCGGTTGACTTGTTCATTTGGTGGTGTTTTGACCACTTAAATAATGCACTTTTGCTTCCACAGATGAGTAACAGAGTCGTAGCCCGTTGTCGTACGTTCCGTTGGCCGATTTCTAATTTACAGCGGTTTCGCACCTTACTAAAAGTCAGCTCATCATTTGTGTCACCTGTAGTTTTCTTTTTGAAGATCAATTAGGTCCTTGTTTTCAGAAAACACCGAACCATTTTGGCATCTTTTTGTCAGCCTCGTCAATGTTTTGGACAATGTTTCTGTATAACTCTTCCACTTAAGCTGGTCCTGGTTTTAATTGACCAGGGAATCTACACATTTCCGGGAAGTCTGCACGGCGAAAATTTTAAATCTACGTTTGAGTTTCCGGTTTCCAGTCAATCAGCAGATGAAATCAAAGGTCAGTACGCAGTTGTCATTATGTCCCAGTGGAGCTTTAATCCATAAAAACGGTCTTTACGGCTATGTGTGCCTTCCTTTTAAGCAAATAACAGCTTCATTTTGAAATGTCCAAATACCATAAAAGTAAGTGACACGTGTGACGTTAACTGTCTCGAGTGAAGGCTACTACAACGCCTTAATTGGGGACACATGGACAGGCTGTACACCGTTCTTGTGGTGGATAACACGGAGATAAGGATACCGCTGTATATTTGTCTTTATCTGTATATGTCAAGAGCGAGCATTTTGTGCTTGTTTGCAAGCTGTTCAGCTTGTTCAAGGGCATGACGAGTGGGCACCGCTGCGTTAGGCCGTTCGTGGTAGAAAAGACGACACAACTGATGTGAACCACCAAAGTTGTGTTCGCCTCTGGCATGATGCCACGCAATTTTCATCCACACCAAGCGGTTAGGATATACGTACATTCTATTAAAAATTGTCATTTTTCTTGCGAACTATTTCCAACCACAGCCGGGGAATATTTCGCCGCACGACGCGCTCTGATAATGCGATTGAACAAACAACTTTCAACGAATAACATTCATGTAGGTTTTGCTGAGATTTGAGAGTCCCACATGGAAGCAACCCTGGCTTCGCCCAATATCTGGGTCGCGCTGAAAGTGCATCATCCTCAACTGGACCATTCATTCTCAGCGCGGGTTGAAACACTCTGGGAACATGACTAATAATAATCTTGAAAAAAACAAACGGAGTTTTTCAAGGCATACTGTAGCGACCCAGTCACCTGCATACTTGACTGTTCAACTCACAGTCGCTCACTGGATCGCGAGGCTTGTCTATTTTCTCATACGCACAAACACGTCGCAGTAAGCTGACACATCGGGCATCGATTGTCTGCACCGCCTAGTCAGAGTAGCAACCACTCATGTGCCGACGCGCCCACATACACGCACTGGGACCTACATAAAGGCAAACCGAACCCAGTCAAGACAGACTCGCGCGCGCGCAGGGAGCAGGACGGCAACCTCTCCACAAGTCCACGGACAACCATGGAGTATGTGTAGCAGTCGAACTGCGGAGACAAACACGTTCTCACCGTTCGGACTTCCACCAAGGGACTCTCATATACGATAAGTTCCCTTTTTGACCTGCTCCCATTTCGCATTGTATTCATTTTTATACGTGTCGCAACCATGTTAAAAACTTCTATTAGTGTACATTCACCTTCTGATTTGTATTATGGCTATCGCCACCTGTGCACTAATAATTGAAAATAGACAAGCCTCGCGATCCAGTGAGCGACTGTGAGTTGAACAGTCAAGTATGTGGGTGACTGGGTCGCTACAATACCAATACCCTAAAACATGACACATATATCTCCTGAAACAAAGAGTGGCCCATGCGCGAGAGGGAGATGCATACCGCTTACCACTGTGACCGGCAAGAAATTTGGCAGCGAGGTAGCTAAGTTATTAGTGTGGTTTCCTGCACGACGATATTGTCGCCAACCAGGCTCCGAGGCGCTTTGGAGCATGTTGGGAGGTTGGTGCAACCCCCTAGTGTACTCAGGCGGCCAACACTTCGGCTGGCAACTGTACATGCATTCTCTCTCTGCCTTGCGTACTGTGCTGATCTCCGGTGCCCGCAGCAATTGCTGTGATAATTATCGTTGTCTGTTTTTCTCACACATGTGTGAGCCTCGTCTTGGTTACTGGACCCCTTTCGATCTGAAAGACTGCAATACTGACCTCAACTGTCCCACTGCAGCGCCGGTGGTTTTGTTGTAACTAAACTGTCCTGAATGCGACACAAGATTGACACTATTAAGTTTAATTTTCTTCATTTGTGCGCTTGTGTTAGACTTTGTATGTAACTTACAAGATGACTTCTAAGTTCCTAATTAGTGTATGCCTCCCGGATTCTTTTCAGAGCTACTCACTCGCATGTGCTACTGCATTTACGTTGTAGCCTGAAGTACGTGCTTCCATGACCTTGGAGACCATACCAGTTGAAATTAATTTTCGCTAGATTCAACCATGCCGGTTAATAGAAAACAGACGGGCCAGTTGCAGTAATCGTCGAGTCTGCACGACGTCATTTTGGATGTTTTTGCTGAAAGTTAATAATAATGAAACTTGATGCAGATGTCTGATACAGCGTCGGATACGTAACTTCAAAATATAGGGATGAAATAAGAATTAACTCACGTAATTCGATGTTTAATGTGGTGCCCCGAAGAAACGGGTTTGACTCAATTCGCTCACCCTGTCACTAATTGGTGGCTACAAAGACATACTTGGATAGACTTCTGAAGACACCTGAGACCTTTGAACCTAGGGACCACGTCTCAACCAAGGAGTAAGACCGCTCTTATGACCACCCCTTTCCTCAGCATCACCCTTGCTTGCGCCAAATAATGCGTGTCGTCAACGAATCTCGACATCACCAAATGTGTGTGGACAGCGGGAGCATTTGCCAAGTTTGCCCTCATAACGTCAAGATCTTTAAACGCTTTTGTCCTAGATATGCACGAGATTAAACCGACTATATATTTCCGTTTCAGAATCACCGTCAAATGAAAACAGTTCGGAAAAAACGAGAGGCAGGTTCACGACCCATAAATCCCGTACACGTGCATCAAATAAATTAAGCCATAATTCGCTAACGATGTCCCGATTATTTATAAGCGCAGGCAAGTCAGAGTCAGCAAGCAAACGAATATGGTACCATATTCGTAAACACGCCACCTGTGATCAAGGATGACGTATAGGGGTGGGGCGAGTTACGCTTGCCACCGGTGACTATGGTCAGCATCCCAAGAAAATACACGACATACTGAGTCAGCTGTGTATTCAAACAAATCAGTTTCCAAATGGCTCCTTAAATATGACCTTCAACATCCGACTTATCCTGTTTTACTTGTGTTCAGAAGGATTCAACGCAACCAATAAAATATTTGGCTTGAATTTATAAAAAGAATCAGCGGTACCAACGTCGCAAACTTAGTCACATTTGACCGTCCTTTCCATCGGTGGCCACGTATTTACTGGGGTGGAGAAGGGCCTTCATTTATCCCTGGCCTGGGATCTCACGCAGAGAAAGGCTTCCAAATCATGCGTGCACATAGGTTGAGGCTTAGAGATCAGGACAAGCAGATAAGGTAAGCGATGGAGCATATGATTATGATGATATAGGTCCATCCTCTACTGCCTTTCCGGCAACTCAGCTGGTAGTTCTGATAAAATGGAGCTACCTGTCGTTATGCTCTCTGCTGTGAAAGATCCCTCACTAGACTGGTTGCGGGTTAAACGGAAAATGTTTAGGTAAAGTGGTATTGTCCCTTGAAAACTACTGCATGCTTGAGAATGGAGCCCAATAAATTGTGTAGTGACGCCCACATTGCCCAGCAACTGAAGTTGTCTTCAGATGTTGCGATCATAACAAAGAAAGCCTCAAAAACAACAGATTTACGTCAACGTTATTCAGACTAAATCACATCATTCGTTACATCTGATGAGGACAACAGATCCAAACGTTATTCAAGTATCCACCTGCGTGAAATTTACATTTAAACTCATGTAAAATTACCTCCGACCTTAGAAAAAACCGTGGAATAGTAAACTTTGGAACGTAGGGGTTCCAGATGTCACACAGTTAGCTTTTTGTGGTCTGGAAATGGCTACCAGTGCCTCAAGGTCCTATATTAGGATGGTAGAAAAGCCAGTGCAAATCTTCAACTAGTCATTCCTCGCTTTTTCCGCTTGCGGTTTGGGTGTCTACAAAGTCAAGCTAAACGCGACTGGTACAGTATCAATTACGGTACGGCTGGCGCCTCTTATTCTGAAACCAATTACATCCTACGGTGGAACGCTTTCAGGTAAGCTGGCTTTGTAGTTTAATGTCTTGTAGGTTTATAGAATGTAACGTAGAATGAACGTCAGACAACAAGACAGATTTTCAAGTGCTTTCCCAGTCGTCAGTATGGTTTCTTCGCAAAATTTGAGTCCCATCCGCGAAAATCCAAACGGGGAACATGTTATTGCCTACCGACACAGTTTGTCGGCGGCGAAATATGAACAGAATGTGGGTGAAGTCGTCCCACCAATTGTCTCTTATGCGTTCATTGCATACAAATGCGTACACGCCCCTTCACATTGGAATGCTAACAAAATGGATCGACGGTATGGTGATAATTACCTGCACAGTCATCCAATTAACTCATATTCAGGTACGCTGACTTCGACTGCTTGTCCTTCATGCGTGTAGTTCACCGTGACGGTCATCGAGTAATCGTCAGGCTCAACATGCAATATTTGCATTATTTGCATAGGTGTGACTGACAAGCGTACGCTACAAAGCGACATTTGAATACTCAGTAGAAATATGTAGTTTTAGGTTTCTTGGGGTGTTCTTAGTCTTCAATGGAAATCCGTGACTACGTTGGGAAAAACTACGGACTTGACTTAACCGGTAATGATATGCGCGATAAACTGCGCCAAATGGATAAGCCTGTTTGTAATCTGGGGGGTATCCGAGAGGCCTTGTGCCTATTTGGACCCACGACTGATTGTTTGCGATTATAGAAGTTTGAATGTTTTGTCATTTACTTCTGTGCGCCTGCGTGGTTTGTTTGCAAAGTAAGGTGACGTTATTCAGAGAGCTTCTACATATCAGTGTAACAGAGGTGGTTAACACCTGTGACATGTGGTAATCGCCGATTGTAATGGTGTTGGGTGTAGTGTGTTTTACTGCTGTATACAAAATGAATCACATGTGTTTTATGATATAGCCGTGGAAAATTTTTTAAAAATGATATCTCCCATGGGTGTTGTCAGTACGATTTTGGCCGATAAGAATAAGTCACAGTTATGTAGCCTTAGGGCATCTATACCCCGCGCAGCTGTCGTTTTTGTTCATTTTATGTGTTAGGAATCTCAAAAGGTGGGATTACTAAGCTCAGAGAAGCGGCTCATTTGGATGAAGAAAATACGTTTGGGTGGCCCAAGAGGATGGTGCACGGTGGGGAAGTGAGCGAGTTTGATGCCTACTCCACAAGCATCAGAAGCCGGACCCAGGACTGCTGGTCGTGCCGGAGCTAGCATCGGTTTTCCGACCTGAGTACATAGGCGTAGCATTTTCGGAAGAATTCTGTGACCCCCGGTAATAGAGCGGAATCTGCCAACAGGTTCATCAAGTGGAAACTGACTTAGTCTTCCGCGTAGCTTGCCTATGTTCAGGCAATAATCAACAGGAATGAGCAAATAGGAGCCAATTACAGAAGAGTCTTGAGCGTCATACTTGTGCGTGACCGACCCCAAGGTGTGAAATTGACATCTCACTTATAGCGTTTGCGTCGGCTAACGCCACGGTCACCGTTCACTAGATACCTTAACAATTGCTCTCATTCCTTGGGGTCTTCAAATGATTGGTCAATTTCCCTTCATGTTCACACAAAACTTTGCGTGAAAAGGTGGACCACCCGGGTTAGAAAACAGATGACCTTCCATGTCATAACGCGGACATCCGTTGGCCTCAAGGGATGCACTAAGAGTTCCGTTGTTATAAACCGGTGTTAGGTAAACGACAACACCATATCATTTACCTACTGAACGCGATTCACATGATTAGTGCACGTCGAAGCGTGCACTTATAGTAACACAATTACACTTATGCAAATCGTTTCTATCGAACAACGGACTGCACCGTCACCATTGATCAACGGTGAGTGAAAACAGTGAAAACGCCAGAAACGGATAATAAATTTAGGATATTCTAATTATTCACTTTTTGTTGGCGATATTACACACAAAACTCATCGTCCTTCTCAGATACGGTCACATTTAGGAACAACTTAGACGATTACATTTGTCGAAAGCAGACCATAGTGAACTACTGGTAATTGCATATTATCTGCTTTCAATACGTTTTGAAATTTGTCATAAATATAAATTTCTATCAGGTACAACGGCATCATAACTGTATGCCACGTTCAAGGTCAATCATAAACTAATTTTCCTCCATGTTCATGTTTTTGAATGTTCCCGCGATAAAGATTTCAACCCATCAGAATGGGGATGACGCCACAAGACGCGTGACCGCCAGACTTCATTGGTAAGCCAATGGTTGCGTACTACTAGGCGGTGTTTGGCGACCTTGAAGGTCCTCCCGCTTGAACAAGAAAATTTGGGCAACGAACCACTGAAACTTGGTCGGAATGAAATAACTTCACTTGAATTTCTACTCCTTGGGAACCCGATGGTTTCGGCAGAATCAATTTTGGTTCGCTCCCAAAGATCAGAAGCAAGAAATATGGGTTCAGAAAAATTTGGCATGCGTTTGAAACTTAACTGACGACGATCAGAAAATACGGAAGCCTGCTTGACGCGGTATTTAGAAGACAACGGGATGCGGGTGACGGTTGTCCTTACATCTCAAAGCAGTTGTAGCTCGCCTTGAGTCTAGGCAGGTAGGCGGCCCAAGTTCCCAGGGGACCACCTGCGGGCTGGCTTATTCAGCGGCACAACAAGCAATCGTGTGTAGCAAGTCGGTTCCATTGCGGGATTCAGCCTAACTGATGGCGAAGTGCCCACCTCTGGAAATAGCACTTCATTATGTTGCAGTCGAACACAGCCTGGCAGCCTGCGACATAATCCTAACCATGACGAACGTCTTGACCAAGTACTTCTCACCCATCATGTCCTTTAACAAGCAGAAAGCGTGGGCAAGTCGGAAAATGCCCACTTTTGACGCAGACATACATCACTAGTCGCCCGCGCATAACTTAAACTTTCCCCGTGAACGTCAGGGGCTCTAAAATTATTCACCCAAGACTGTTCATCACGTGCATAGCATGGCATGTACTACATCCGGAGAACGTCGAGAGAGTGCGATATGCTGCGTATGGGAAAGGCACGGGTGGCTAAAACTATCTAAATCGTATTTAATCAACAATACACAACCGCACTCTCGAAACTTGTCTATAATCGGCGACAGGTCATCTAAGAAACTGGTGAGCGTAACCGCCAACCTACTTAACAATAAGGGTTGGTACTTAACGCAGTAGCTTTGTACATGCTGGATGGTACCTTCTCAAAATGATCTGCGACATATTAGTGGACCTAGAACGACGAAGGATCATGCATCAAAAAATGGCTACACATTTAGTTCAACTATCGGGTGCCAATTGGTGGAGAGCCCGTAAAAAACTAGGTATGGTAAGCAGGTGGTTATGCCCTAGGTGGTAAAAAATATGCAACAAGGAAGCATTGTATTAGCGAACATAGAATCTGGCCCAGCTACCAGTATAACTTCTGCTATCGGTTACAAATAAAATAAACTTACAAGCTGCGACGAATTCCGCAGCCCTGACTTCATTTGTAGGGATAATTCTGCAACGTTAGAACGCCTTTCTATATGAACGTGGCAAAGTACTGCTTTTTGTAGTTAATGCCGACGAAAACTACAAAATTATGGATCATGTGATCTCTCAAACCGGTCTAAAATGCACTGAAGAAGAAAAAGGCGGACGACCTGATTTCTCTGCAGAATCATCCACTGCCTTCACAGAGAAAAACATGCTTAGCCATGACGGCCGTTAAAAATATGAGTCCCGCGCCCATTGTGGGCCTCGAGTACGTCAAAACAACTTCTAAAAATGAAAGCTGCATGAGGGGGGTTGAATAAATACCGTCAAACGCGAAAACTTTATGTCGAAGTTTAGCTCCTTCGAAATGTGGTTTCACGGAAATTTTGAGTATTCCATCTAAGGCCCGTTCCTCAGTTCATAACGGGTGGCACTGTTTTTGGAGCTAATCCGCCACGTAGATTCCATGCAGCCAAAATCAAGCCTGAGATGCTAAAGAGCTGCTTGTGTATAAATTAAAAAATCAATCGGCTTCAGCATCGTTTTGGTGCCTGGCCACCTCTGTACCAGAGGAAAAGCTGGGGATAAGGCACACTCAGGTCACCGAGGGCCAGACAGAACCATTCGAGATGAAGCGATCGGGTTTGAACGGCAAACATTCCGGCCAGTAAGTTTGTGCAGTGATCACTGGAGATTCCAAACCACTGAAAACCACCTGCGGTATAATCCAGCCAACCATCAAGATACGAGGTCTCCGGTAGGTCTGTGATTTTGCTGGAGGCCCAGGGACAGATTCTTACTGGACACAACGGCCACTCAGTCCAACGCATCAACCGACACCGGGTAAAACTGGGTGCCAAAGCACATCGTTAATTCCCCTGTAGCTGAGATTCTGAAGGAGATGAAAATGCGGGACAAGTTTGATACTTCCACAGACAGCTTCATTGGTTCACACCAAACCTCGGCATAATAACCGCTTCTTTCTAGGCCGGTACAGCCTGATAATAGTTCAGCCTTGGTGCTTCAATTAGGTGGTGCGTTAGCTGGACGTTAAATATGAAAGGTTGTCGCCCTACGGTGGCGCGTGACACATTGTCCCGTGAACCTCAAGTTAAATTTAAGCTGTTTGCTGGCTGATCCGACCACATATTCACACTCCGTCGAGCGGTAGAGAAACGATATCTCCACAGATGACCCACAGTATTTGCGGTCGATTCTGTCGACTGGTCAGTGTTGTTAAACACACTTTTTCTGTGGGTTGTTGTTGTTCTTGTAAAAAACTTAACGCCTGTGCTTAGTTCTCGGTCTGAGATTTCTCGGCCGAAAATTCCTGAAATTCCTACGTCCTCGGGATGCGAAACTAACAACCGCCACTCGGTGGATATTGGACCATGTTTGGTTGCTGTGCCCACACTTTACCGCACCTTGGACGCACAATGCATTTTTTCGAAAAGCGACAGTTTGTGGTCGATGACTTTGGCAAGATCCACATCACTCTGTAGAGTAGGTGCCGCATGGCTGGGATCTATTGTAGCAGATGGTATGCCTTCAGGGCTGACGAAACTTTGGGAGACCGGATACGTGATTGTGTGGCAGTCAGAGGAAAGTCACTATAGCCACATATGCTTCTGCCGATGGAGGCAGATAGCGGTGCTCCGACGCTTTCCAGATGTAATGAATGTAGACGGACCGCATCCAACAGACCGCCTTGGGTAAGTTTTTTTAGCATCTAACATTCGGCCTATAGATACAAGCTGCCCACCATCTTGATAACGGACGGCATGGGAACCGGGCGTCCGGTTGCGTATGCGTTCGTTTGCTCCCATGAGTGTACTGTTCGACTCACTAAAGGAACTGACTGACAAGCTTCATGCAGTGAGACTTTGTTGTGGATAAGCTGGCGGCGCAATTGCGGGCTGCTGTGACTTGACACCTTGGTACTTTCATATCCGGAAATCCATCACGAAGCGCTATGTAAAATTTAATGTCCGTGAATTTTTGGTCATAGAGACATTCTGTGAACAGCCGGAAGAACTTTAAGTGTCGTCTATTTTGAACCTTTCCTCCGGTGGAGATGGACAAGCGCGCCCCGGCCAGCTGATTATGCATCGTGGACCCCTAGCTGCATGTTAGTAGGGCGCGTCATCTACATTCGTTCGGCGTTACGCTATGGTCGATCTAGGCCCCATGTGATTGATCGATCAACGTTATGGTCTTCCTAGCATAATTCGCAAGCTACATGGAACATCCTGCTGTTTATCAATAAACCTGCATGACTTTTAGCCAATAACGAATGAGGACCAAAGAATTTGACCTGGTAACAGCAGTTACCGAGCAAAAGTGTTTTACAACAGTGGCACCGCATATTAATCATCCACGAAGGCCATGTGGATTTTAGAATAACCATGGAATTAGTCCATCTCGAAAGCTACCTGAAAATTCCGTCCATTGCAGATGAGTTACTGTTTTCCGCAATTCACGGTTTCTCAGCACATTAGGCAACACACTCACAGTCGGTGGCATTTATTGAACTTGAATATTAGCTCACCTAAACAAATAATCATAGTGAAAAATATATATTATACATAGAAATTTCACACTATGTATTAGCAATCCTGAAAATGCCGTAGATTTCGAGAAAGCAATTCCATTGTGCGAATACTGGGCCGCCCACACTTTCGGCCATTCACAGCTCGGCTTGAAACTGGACCGCAAGCAGCCCGTACTTTTGGCCAATCGCCTGCGGGCTGAGTTTCTTGGTCGTAGCAGCGTCTAACTATGCGCCGCAAAGAGGCTTCGCTGTGGAATTCCGTCTAACATTTCGTGAACATAATCAGGCCCCTTTATTCACATACGTATGGGCGTGAGCGTGTATGGTGAGCTCTCCAAAAACGCCAAAATTTCTAGCTGCATTTTTGTACCCTTAATGTAAATGCGGGGCTCCTTTGTAGTTCTCTACACATGTTATTACTATTCCATCTTGTGACAGCTCTATAAGTTCTGTGTTGATTCCCAACTTCCACGGGAAAGGGAGTTTTAACTATTCGATATTAACAATAGGAAGTCTATATCCGTATTTATTATTGGTACTGCTTGTCCAGTAGTTTGACAAACATTCCTCATACTATTTTCTCTTTAAAAGCCTATGTGTGCGGTGTCTCCAAAACACGAACACAAAGCCATACTACAGTAGTATTTCTAAACAGTTCAAAGGAGGTCAGTCTACTCATGGTTTGCTGTCCGGATGTCGGGTAATCTTGCAACGGCGCTCGGTGGTCCCTTCGCGCGCGTATTGTGTTGAGCCTGAGGCCTGAGGACGCTCCACTTTACTGGATCCCTATAAACAGCCGACCGACCCGGCCTCTCAGAATCTTAGGCCAACGACTTTGAACCCGAGATTTTTGTCTGTAATCTCTGCATAAGTCTGAAAATGCTATTGAATTGAGACTGTCGAAAGCACTACAGAGAGCTTTCGGGACTCCTGTGGGTGGCCAAGTGCATCATCATCATTGTCAGCTGCAAAAATCGCATAATTGTCGTATATTGGTTGTGGCTGACAGAATTTCGTTTACCAATAATTTGAGGAGGTGGGGTATATAACTGCGCTTTGGTGATTGGAGCTGATAAATTGGTGCGTAGTACGACACTGTCAAGTGGGAGGATTGGGAAAGCAGCTATGCATTGAAAGCAGTAGCTTGGATGCACAAGTGCCATTGAGATCACGACCGGGCCATGTCTGACAATGTCCATTTCGGAGTCCCCTTCCAGGAGGACGTCAATGGCCAGGGTAGCTGAGTTTCCTGGTAATGGCTTTTATACTTCGTTACCAAGTCATTGTTTAACCACTTCTGGCCCTCTTCCACCCTTCACGTGGTTGTGCGAAAAGAGCCCTTCGAAGAATTCGGTCGACTGGCATACAAAACACGTGGCTAAGCCAGCGCAACCTATGCAGCGTGATCAGTTTATCTATCGAGGGTGAGTTATTTCTCCCGAATACCATTCGACGTACTTCAGAATTGCTGATCCGGTGTTCCCACCAGATTCGGGCAATGCTCCGAAGACATCGATGGTCAAACACTGAAAGTCTTTTGACGTTCTCAGTGCGCAGCGGCCAGGTTTCTGATCCATATAGTAATATGGGGCGCACCGTAGCATTGTAAACTCAACCCTTGACAGAGAAGCTAGTGTCACGTCCACACCACAGGTGACGTAAGTTCACAAAAGGTGCCCTGGCCTTCCCAATCCGGATGGAAATGTCATCTTTCGCCAGACCACCGGGACTGATGCAGCTGCCCAGGTAAACAAATTTGTCTACTACCTCAGTCGGTTCATCCGCAAGCAAAAGGCTAGGGTTCGAGCCCACCTAGTATTGCAGTAGCACTTTGCACTTTGCAGGTGTGAAGCGAATGCCAAACTGTGAGGTGAAGTTAGTTAGATTATTTAATATTGTTTGAATTACCGCAGGGTCGGTCCCGAGAAGAGCTACGTCATCAGCGTACTCGACGTCTGTGAGTGGACGCCTAGGGAACACTTCGACCTCACAGGCATTAGAGGCTGGTAGTGAGTTTTCCATGATCCTATCAATGACGGAGTTGAAGAGGAAAGGTGTAAGGGTACATCCCTGTCTGATACCGCTTGATGTTGTTGATTCAGGCGAGGGCTTCCTATAGACCTTCACACGGCCGCGGAAATTGGCGTACAGTGCCTTAAGGAGGGTCAGGAATTTATGGAAGACATATTTGCTCCTCAAACAGTTACATAGTACTTGATGGTCCACAGAGTCAAAGGCAGTCTTCAGATCAAGAAGCACAGCCATTGTTGGTCGCTGGAAGCCTATGGTTACGGGATTCGGTACGATTACGGTATTTTTGAGCAGCTGGTGCAAGATGGATGGCATATGGAGGAACCGGACGAATGGTTGCACTGCGGCGACCCATGGAAGAAATGTCATCTGGAATACTGTTACCCAGTAAACTTCTACGGTCATGTTGAAGATGCGGGTAATGGATGCAAACGGTGGGTGGATGCCCATTCGGTTTTCACCATGCCCTATGACGCCAACCCCAGGCTACCAGAATAGCACCTGCAACACTGCGCTTGTTGTAGGCAAAAGCCCCCAAAAATTTCGATCTGAGCACCTTCAACACAGGTGGTCATAATAATGTTGTATGTAGTGGCAATCATGCGACCACTGTGCTCTACCCCAACGTTAACTTTTTCGGTGGAAAGGAACTGCGGTTGCGCCAAGAAAAACAAATAAAAAAATCGTTCAGCTGTAGCGCCCTTTCGGTGCCTGGCTGCCATGCTACCCGAAGTAAGCATGAGGGCTGGGATACTGTCCGGTTGCCCAAGCCTAGACAGGGGAAGTCGAGAGGCCGAGGTCGCGTTCGAACCACGGACCTTCCAGTCAGTCGATTCGCGCCCCAACCACTTGAGCCATCTCGCCAAGAGTATTCCCTTGTTGCTGCCACGTTGCAGGATATTATTCGGCGTTATCGGAGTACCTCACACGATGTTTGACGAATCCCCTAAAAAAGTAGCGATTCAGATGAACGACACCCAACCTTCTCTTGCCACCCCCGAACTGATTCGCGCACCTGGGGATCCTGAAGTCTTGAGTTGGAAGAAGGCTTGGGAAATCAGTTACCTAACATTTGCATATATCCGGCACTGGCAAAATGAAGTTCATGCTCAACGGGGTGCTAGCTATTGGAACAATGCATGGATCCAATGCGGAAACGTTTGAGGAGATTAGACGTGAAAACATTTGTTTTTGGGTTGGCGGTGAATGAGGTGGAAGCACTGCACAAAAAAGCCTATCGACCGGGGGATTACACTGTAAAGGATCCCGAATTGAAGTTGTGCGTCGAACAGATTCGGGATTGCTACTTCTCCCCGAAAAACCCACAATTATTCACCGACATCTACAACACGCTAGTATTCGATAATCGGTTCTTGTTGTGCACGGACTATGCTGACTACATGCGTGCCCAGAAAGAGGTTGAAGTGGCCCACAAGGATGGTACACATTGGGCTGCTTTTTCGGGCAAGTGCACCGGTAAGTGCGCGGATAACACCATTCTGGCTGACAAACTGAATATCTATCTGAGGGGAAGTTAACAGGCATGAGAGCTTTTTCACTGGAAGATTTTATGTAGGTGTTCCCAGAACCGAGAAGGACGGTCACCTAGGAGTATACGCAAACGAACTTTCAGCACAGACATGAACATTATCACCAGGAGTAACAACAACATCGGTGTTGAAACCGGTGCTTTGCTGCCACGCAACCATATGTCTACTCGATTATTTTACGCCCCACGGTTAAAAGAAGAGAGTCGAAGGGGGAGAAACCTGGTACCAACCTATCGCAAGCATTCTGAGGTGACTATACCACCAAGTGCCCAATCAGACAATCTGGAAGGATAATGGCAGCAGCACCACCACCACTAACTTTGATTACCTGCTATTCTTTGTAATGTCTTCAGCCAAGCGCAGGGGTCCACTGGACCCCATCCTGGAGAGTGGACCACTGAACGCGGTCTTCTTTCGCTGCTGTCCGACTCGCTCTTTACGGCGCAACTTACTGACTGGGAGGTGGTGCGTGGTTCATACCCAACGTTGGTATATCAGCTGCTCCTGTATAGAATTGGATAGTCTATCAGTATCTCAGCAATGGGGGGGGGGGAGATGGCTCAAGTGGCTAGAGCAGGAATTTACTGACCAGAAGGTTCGTGGCTCGAGCCTGACCTTTGCTTCTCGACTTCCCCTGTCTAGGCTTGGGCAACCTGGCAGTATCCCATCCCTCGTGCTTCCTTCACGTGGCATGCTAGATAGGCACCGAAGGGTTGTCACAGGTAAACGATTAATAAGCCAACGGTTTTTGTCTTCTTTGAACTAAAATCGACGATCGATTCATTCTGTCACGGCGCTTTGTAATGACGTCTCGTTTAAAGGTGTGCTCAACATTTTTGTCACTATTCCTCAATCCTTCTACTCCAACACCCGTGGGCACGGTGATTACTATGTTCAGCAGCAAAAGCGATATCCGACAGGATTCTCCTTTGTAACATTTGCTTGTCGAATTTGCAACCGAATCCGTTACCGAAGAACGCCAACTGTCTTTTGCCAATGGCTTGCAACTTCTTCCCAAGGAAGACTTACAAGAAGACATTGCGTTGCTTGAATCGAAAATCATGCGTATGCAAACCACAATACGTAATTTACACAACGTTGCCGTACGTTCTTCAACTCCAAACTTCAAGTTGCTGTTATAAGACTGCGCAAGTGGACCACACAAGCTGGTCATTGCACTACAACCTCTAGAGATAGTGGACAGATGTGACTACCTTGGTAATCAAGTCACATCGAATGGTAGTATTGCTGACGAAGTGAATGCTAGAATCGCTGAGGCTCATTCTGATTTTCTTCAAAGTAAGCATCCCTGGGAGTGATGTGATGTTAGCCTATCGGTGTAAGACATCTGTAGTGTCTCAGGACGTCCCATGTTGCCCTACGGCTGTGAAGCCTAGCCGCTGTGAGAAGTTTACTTTTCCATAACCATGCGGTGCCTTTGGAGCATTGTACTTATCATGGGAACACCGGTACCCCGAGGGCGAAATAGCTCAGTGCGAATTTATTAACCGGACGGTCTGTGGTTCGAACCCGACTTCTGCCTCTCGACTTCCCCTGTCTAGGCTTGGGCAACCTGGCAGTATTCAAGCCCTCGTGCTTCCTTCTGGTGACATGGCAGTTAGGCACCGAAAGGGTGCTACAGCTGAAAGTTTAACCGTGACGGATGTTTTGACAAAAAATTAGTTTGCCCAAAAAGTGCGTTGGTCAGCTGTAAAAACCGCGCACGTGTCTTTTAGTGCATCTAGATACCAGTTTCATTCATCGACGATTTGGATACGTAGGGTAGATAGCCACACATTGGAGGTGGTAGCTGATATAAGTAATGATTAAATACAGAGATGTCAGTGAGCTCTCCATTTGGGAAGGGAGCTATGCATCGAAGGCAGTATCCTGGATGTATGCGCGCCATTGAGGGCGTGGCTGAGCCATGTCCTAAAATGTCTCTAACCATTGATGTGTCCCGTCTGGGGGTCCCGATTGTTATGTTCTCTACTAATCAGTCAATCGACCTTGTCAGTTACACACGAAATTGAGAAGACAAAAAGCGTTGAAATTATACTGCGGCAACTGAACAGCCAATATCGAGATTCGAAGAATCAGGAATGGAATGGAACAAACAGTCCAATGAAAGGCTGAAATATATAGAGAGAAATGTGAGCAATATGTTCGTAGGAGGAGTGCCTCCTAACACCTCCCCTTTGAAGTCATTGTTCGTACAACTGGAGTTGTGGGTTCAGTTGCATTCGTATGACAGGCTTTCTGATCCGGTCGGTCCATCTTCTGGGTGTACAACTTTTGGAAATTTCTGGTTCATTCATCGGC
>NW_008751672.1:2547754-2549373 GCF_000715545.1 Opisthorchis viverrini | reverse complement strand
TCACCAAAAATTTCGCGAAGTTGGTCCACCGTCTGCGCAAAAGTCAAATCTTTTGGGTGTTGTGGAAGGATAAAGTTGGTGAACCGGTCGTGTTCGAGGGTTCCAAGTTTCCGTACCAAGAGACGGGATTTCCACGCATCATCTTTGCCGGTGAACTCATTCAAGAATGTATCCTCCCAACGGCTGTACCACGAATCAAAGGTGAGACCAGATGCTGGCTCATGGTGAAATTCAGTTATAGTTGCAGCAATGGAATCCGCAAAGGATAGTGAACTACCACTTTGAGATGAAACTGAAGTTTGGAGATTGATGACTTGAGTGAGAGACTGGATAAGTCGCAATTGCGATTGTTCAAATTGCGCTTGTTGTTGTTGAAGGATTGATTTCAAATCCTCAGCTGAAATTGACATTCTTGGGTTCGTGAAGGGTTCCCGTTGCCAGTGTTATGTTCTCTACTAATCAGTCAATCAACCTTGTCAGTTACACACGAAATTGAGAAGACAAAAAGCCTTGAGGAAATTATACTGCGGCAACTGAACAGCCAATATCGAGATTCGAAGAATCAGGAATGGAATGGAACAAACTTTCCAATGAAAGGCTGAAATATATAGAGAGAAATGTGAGCAATATGTTCGTAGGAGGAGTGCCACCTAACACCGATCCAGGGAGGTGGCAACTAACAGCGCAGCTGAATTTGCTGGCAATTGCTTTCTACTTCGCTCCCAAGTCATTGACCTCCCCTGATTTGTTTCCACTCTTCGCGTGTTTGTCCGAAAAGATCCGTTCGATGAAGTCGGTCGACTGATATACGCGGATCGTAATAAGCCAGCGTAACTTGTGGACTGTGATCAGTTCTTGCCATCCTCCTCCTCCTCATCATCATGATCACCAACATCATCGACAGCATGACATCAGCGTTCAACACTGCTGCTGCGATACCGTACAACCATTATTTAATTGAAAGCCGTATTGCAAGGAAAATAATAAAAGTGGATGAGGCAGGGGTTCAGAGCACGTCTTTCATGGTCAAGTTAGTTTTTTCAAAAACCATTCGACGTACTTTAGCATTACAGATCCAGTGTCCTCACTGGACTCGAGCAACACTCCAAAATCATCGATGGTCAAGCATCGAAAAACTTTTGACTTCCTCAGCGCGCAGCGACCAGGTTTCTGACTCGTTCAATGATATGGAGTACTCCGCAGCATTGTAAGCGCAACCCTTGACGGATAAGCTGATGTCACGCCTACACCATAGGTGATGCAGGTTCACGAAATATGCTCTGACCAATTCGGACGCAAACATCATATTTAGTGAGACCGACGCAGCTGCCCCGAGACAGAACAGATTTGTATCTCAATCGGCTAATCCGCAGGCATTAGGTTAGGATTTGAGCTCAACCAGTATTTCAGTAGCACTTCACACTTTACATGACATGTGCGCATGTAAAACGATGGGGCGGAATTATTTAGGTTATTCAGTATTGTTTGATTCACCACGGGGTCTGCGTACCCGAAATCCGTGTGCGAATGCCTCTGGGAGCATTTTGACCCCGAGGACATTAGAGGCTACTAGTGGCTCTTCCATAATCGTGTCACGGACGACGTTGAAGAGGAAAGGT
>NW_008751672.1:2541892-2547567 GCF_000715545.1 Opisthorchis viverrini | reverse complement strand
TCACCAAAAATTTCGCGAAGTTGGTCCACCGTCTGCGCAAAAGTCAAATCTTTTGGGTGTTGTGGAAGGATAAAGTTGGTGAACCGGTCGTGTTCGAGGGTTCCAAGTTTCCGTACCAAGAGACGGGATTTCCACGCATCATCTTTGCCGGTGAACTCATTCAAGAATGTATCCTCCCAACGGCTGTACCACGAATCAAAGGTGAGACCAGATGCTGGCTCATGGTGAAATTCAGTTATAGTTGCAGCAATGGAATCCGCAAAGGATAGTGAACTACCACTTTGAGATGAAACTGAAGTTTGGAGATTGATGACTTGAGTGAGAGACTGGATAAGTCGCAATTGCGATTGTTCAAATTGCGCTTGTTGTTGTTGAAGGATTGATTTCAAATCCTCAGCTGAAATTGACATTCTTGGGTTCGTGAAGGGTTCCCGTTGCCAGTGTTATGTTCTCTACTAATCAGTCAATCAACCTTGTCAGTTACACACGAAATTGAGAAGACAAAAAGCCTTGAGGAAATTATACTGCGGCAACTGAACAGCCAATATCGAGATTCGAAGAATCAGGAATGGAATGGAACAAACTTTCCAATGAAAGGCTGAAATATATAGAGAGAAATGTGAGCAATATGTTCGTAGGAGGAGTGCCACCTAACACCGATCCAGGGAGGTGGCAACTAACAGCGCAGCTGAATTTGCTGGCAATTGCTTTCTACTTCGCTCCCAAGTCATTGACCTCCCCTGATTTGTTTCCACTCTTCGCGTGTTTGTCCGAAAAGATCCGTTCGATGAAGTCGGTCGACTGATATACGCGGATCGTAATAAGCCAGCGTAACTTGTGGACTGTGATCAGTTCTTGCCATCCTCCTCCTCCTCATCATCATGATCACCAACATCATCGACAGCATGACATCAGCGTTCAACATTGCTGCTGCGATACCGTACAACCATTATTTAATTGAAAGCCGTATTGCAAGGAAAATAATAAAAGTGGATGAGGCAGGGGTTCAGAGCACGTCTTTCATGGTCAAGTTAGTTTTTTCAAAAACCATTCGACGTACTTTAGCATTACAGATCCAGTGTCCTCACTGGACTCGAGCAACACTCCAAAATCATCGATGGTCAAGCATCGAAAAACTTTTGACTTCCTCAGCGCGCAGCGACCAGGTTTCTGACTCGTTCAATGATATGGAGTACTCCGCAGCATTGTAAGCGCAACCCTTGACGGATAAGCTGATGTCACGCCTACACCATAGGTGATGCAGGTTCACGAAATATGCTCTGACCAATTCGGACGCAAACATCATATTTAGTGAGACCGACGCAGCTGCCCCGAGACAGATTTGTTTAATATCTCAATCGGCTAATCCGCAGGCATTAGGTTAGGATTTGAGCTCAACCAGTATTTCAGTAGCACTTCACACTTTACATGTATGAAGCGCATGTAAAACGATGGGGCGGAATTATTTAGGTTATTCTGTATTGTTTGATTCACCACGGGGTCTGCGTACCCGAAATCCGTGTGCGAATGCCTCTGGGAGCATTTTGACCCCGAGGACATTAGAGGCTACTAGTGGCTCTTCCATAATCGTGTCACGGACGACGTTGAAGAGGAAAGGTGAAAGAGGACAGCCTTGCCTGACGCCACTTGATTTGGTGAATCCAGGCGAGAGCTTTCTGTAGACCTTCACATGCCCGCAGGGGTGGCGTACAGTGCCTTAAGAGGGTCAAAAATTTATTGGGGGGGGGGGCACCTTTTCTCCACAGACATCGTCATAGTGCATAATGGTCGATAGGGGGCGAGATGGCTCAGTGGTTAGAACGCGAATTTTATGGCCAGAAGACCTATGGTTCGAGTCCAACCTCTGCATCTTGTCTTCCCCTGTTTAGGTGGCATGCCAGCTAGGTACCGGGAGGATGTCACAACTGAACGTTTTTTAATAGTTCACAGAGTCAAAGGCAGCTTTCAAGTCAAGGAAGGAAACCATCATTGGGCTCTGGAAACAAATTCGCCGTTCCAAAATCTGATGGAGGGTGAAAATGTGGTCAATGCATCCTCTTACAGAACGGAACCCAGATAGGTTTTCACTGATATCTCTCTCATGTGTCCGGACAACTTTCGAAGCATAAGACCAGAGAGCATCTTCGATGCCACAACTACCAGGCGGATGTCACGGTGGCTGTCACAGACCTTCCGCATGCCCTCTTTGATGACAGGAGTAACTATGGGCATACCCCATTCTGCAGGCAATTTTTCTTCACACCATATCGCACCAATGAGCTTTGTTAGATAGGTCACCAGGGATTCTCCGCTTTTTTGGAGTGCTGGATGAAATCCGGTTCTTATGCCTTTTCACGCCTCAGTACGGATATTTCGTACTTCATTTCTTCTTCCAATGGGCGATTAAGGTTTACGTTCCATTCGCCCATATGCACTATCTCCACAGGCTGTGTTGCAGGAGGCCAGCTAAGCTGTTCTTTGAAGTGTTCGGCTCATTTTTCCGGTCGACGTTTTTGCGAGTGAATTGACGATCCATCTTCTTCACTTATCGTTTCACTGACCGCTGCTTTCCTAGGGCCAGTCAATCGTACCAGTTGAAAAGGACACGACTGTTTAAAGTAGCCAAAGCCTTTTCCATCTTCCGTCCATCGGAGCTCTCGATCTTTCCTTAGGTTCTTCACTATTTGGTATTTGAAAGATATGTGTGCGATGGCGTACTCGTTGCCTGCTGGTACGGATTTTCTGGCAGCAATCAGAACTAGCTACCTCGACGATATTTTTGGGTCATTTGAGTGTATTGGAGAATTCGGACAGACTGCACTGAACGCCGCTAGCAAAGCTCCTTTCACATTTTGCCATGTTTCCTCCATGTACTCACTACCAGTGCAGTGTTGATGTACTATAGAAATTTGTTGAGTTAGCTCAGGTCGACACTAATGAGCTATTGTAGTTTTTCAAAGATGGTGGGTTGGCATGCTTCTTTCTGACCTGCGACAGCCTAAGGAGAAACCAAATGCATTCACTCGCCATGGTGTGATAAGAACCAAGTTGTGGGCCTCAGAAGGAAAGGCAGCCTTGACTCGTGGCTTTACACCGGTGTGTGGTGATCGCATGATCCAACCAGGTCCGCGGTTGATTTGCAGTTGGTGGCCGCCAGGTTACGCGATGCGAGCTTTTGTGCTAAAAGTTTATGCTGGCCGGAAAAAGTTCAGGCACACAACTTGAGTCGGTGTCGGATGTCTGTGACGAGCATCGACTCCGAATCGACCGCCCGGGTGTTATTTCGAGGAGCTCAGACGACTTACTCGGGCATTCGTAACTCCCACAGGGACCACAGTGTCAGTGCTTATGGGGCTGATTGCAATTTCAACGCCATATATTCTACGAGCTTTCGCCTTTGGACCACTGAACAGACGGAGAGCGAAATGTGAAATGACTGATTTCGTCATTAGTGTTTTAAGATATATAACTGCGCTCGAGACTTGTATGCGTACATACATCAATTTTAAGGGAGTATAAGGTCTTAGTGTGTATTTTCTCTACCACTTTGGCATGGTGTGCAAATGGTAAAAGCTCGTATGGAGAAGGGGTCCCGCGGATTTAGCAAGGCGTCATTATGTTTATTGTTGATAGGCGACGGGGTACTTAAGGCACATCTGTCAGATAACTGATAATCAATTGACCCAGCCGCGTTTGTTTATGTGGTGAGAAGGGGTTATGAAGGGACATAGGGGGACAAAGAACTGTGCGGGTAAATGATACATCCCGGTTGCCTAAGCCGAGAAGGGGGGTTTGGTTGGAGTACCCGACCTTGAGCCTTTGATTCAGAAGTCCAACACACAAGGTAGTAAGAGGAAGTAGGGTCTTGTTTTAGAACCCTTCAACTAGCCTCCGACTTAACCGCTGACCCGCGAGACAGCGGACCTTGAGCCATTCAGAAGTCCAACACACAAGGTAGTAAGAGGAAGTAGGGTCTTGTTTTAGAACCCTTCAACTAGCCTCCGACTTAACCAACCGCCCGCGAGACAGCGGACAATAGGATTTTCTCTGAGAACTCTTCTGGGAGCTAATGACTCAAAAGTCTGACTTGCTCAGCTCCAGGGGGCTGGTCTATCCCGAAAGTGCAGGAAGTAAGGCGTTACTGTTTCACTCCTGATGCGGCTGCGTACAACAGGTACCTTTTGAGCAGCACAGCACCGGACTTTTAAAACTATTTCGATTGAATAATGCACTGGCGGCCCTGTTTTCAGTGGCGGGTTAGGACTGGGATGTACCATAAGATAAGATAGTAATGATCTGGAGATGGAGCGTGAAAAAGATGACCAGGGATCTTGTCTACACTGACGCATATCGTTTACGCGGTTGGAGTATCAAAGGCCCACCTTATCAGTGGTTTCAGGTACTCACTGACATCGAGATATCACGCAGCCGGTGGCATTGTCGTTCCCAATGCTCAGCCCATTGTCCTCTTTGTTTCCTATTTATTTTACTTTATCTGACATTACCAGCTGCCATGAGCTACGAAGACCATACATAAGTACACCCTTCATGGCTGTCAAACTGAAAGTTGGACAAAGTTAATGGTTCATGAAGCCTTGAATTCTTGTCTCAGCACCAGATGGCTCGTCGCTGAAAACGGCTGATGGCGTGCGCCAGAGTTCTTTTTTCGGACCAAAGCACACTGTCTGGAGGCCACCCGCTCCTAACCAAACATCACGTCAATTGGACGAAAGTGTCACGTGCGGGCTACGGACTAAACGAAGGAATGCCCTGATTGGTCGGAATGTCAGCTAATCTGGACCGAATATCTATAGCTTCACGCTTCTCGCCCCTTCACAAACACTCTGGTGCGACCTTGTGGAACATTCTGTGATCACCCTATAAATACGGTTGTAATAATCTTCCTTTGTTTCCATAATGGGCTGCCTGAAACTACGGTGCCTTTTGAAACACCATAGAGGGCGGAGCAGGAAGCCAAGAACCGATACAGAGTTGAACCACCGTTCAGCAAGTCACAACACACCGAGAGGATTTTGATCAGCCAGAACACCCTCACTTTGTCTTGAATGATGCTGCCATCTGTGTGATGAGCCAAGGCATGGATCAGCACTTTCACTGCAGGTGCGGAGTAAGTTGGCTAACATTTGCATTATGGAGCATAATTGGATCATCTTATGTGAATAGAGGGCTTTTGACTGTCGCTTCTGGGTCTCTGCGTGCTGTCATTGATGTTGACTCATTAATCACAGGACAGTTGCAATAATTTAAATTAAACAATGATACCATCCCTACTGTACTAGTGCGCTCCCGCTTTGGGAAGTTACCAGCGTCGTTTTGGTCTTTCTAAGTCCCTCCTTTGATGGCGCAACCGGCTTTTTTCATTTCTTCTCATTCCCACAACTATTTCCCATTACCGAATACGTGTGTTGTTTCTGACCTACCTGACATACTGTCTGTTTTCGAGTGGGCACAAGCAACGTGGCTATATTTCAGCTCTGGTGCCTCCTCCAGCTTGCTTATCGCAGATGACTGCCAAGGTTCTAGGATGGCGTGGATTAAGTCCGAGATTGGTTTCGAATAAACTTAATTGGCTCGATTTCAGTGGGAATTTAAGTCACCCCTTGGTCTTCCACTGATTTCCGTTTGCACTTCAGCATGTGCCATCTCTCCATTGG
>NW_008751672.1:2520963-2541231 GCF_000715545.1 Opisthorchis viverrini | reverse complement strand
TGTCAGTGCTTATGGGGCTGATTGCAATTTCAACGCCATATATTCTACGAGCTTTCGCCTTTGGACCACTGAACAGACGGAGAGCGAAATGTGAAATGACTGATTTCGTCATTAGTGTTTTAAGATATATAACTGCGCTCGAGACTTGTATGCGTACATACATCAATTTTAAGGGAGTATAAGGTCTTAGTGTGTATTTTCTCTACCACTTTGTCATGGTGTGCAAATGGTAAAAGCTCGTATGGAGAAGGGGTCCCGCGGATTTAGCAAGGCGTCATTATGTTTATTGTTGATAGGCGACGGGGTACTTAAGGTACATCTGTCAGATAACTGATAATCAATTGACCCAGCCGCGTTTGTTTATGTGGTGAGAAGGGGTTATGAAGGGACATAGGGGGACAAAGAACTGTGCGGGTAAATGATACATCCCGGTTGCCTAAGCCGAGAAGGGGGGTTTGGTTGGAGTACCCGACCTTGAGCCTTTGATTCAGAAGTCCAACACACAAGGTAGTAAGAGGAAGTAGGGTCTTGTTTTAGAACCCTTCAACTAGCCTCCGACTTAACCGCTGACCCGCGAGACAGCGGACAATAGGATTTTCTCTGAGAACTCTTCTGGGAGCTAATGACTCAAAAGTCTGACTTGCTCAGCTCCAGGGGGCTGGTCTATCCCGAAAGTGCAGGAAGTAAGGCGTTACTGTTTCACTCCTGATGCGGCTGCGTACAACAGGTACCTTTTGAGCAGCACCGGACTTTGGTTTTAAAACCATTTCGATTGAATAATGCACTGGCGGCCCTGTTTTCAGTGGCGGGTTAGGACTGGGATGTACCATAAGATAGGCAAGTAATGATCTGGAGATGGAGCGTGAAAAAGATGACCAGGGATCTTGTCTACACTGACGCATATCGTTTACGCGGTTGGAGTATCAAAGGCCCACCTTATCAGTGGTTTCAGGTACTCACTGACATCGAGATATCACGCAGCCGGTGGCATTGTCGTTCCCAATGCTCAGCCCATTGTCCTCTTTGTTTCCTATTTATTTTACTTTATCTGACATTACCAGCTGCCATGAGCTACGAAGACCATACATAAGTACACCCTTCATGGCTGTCAAACTGAAAGTTGGACAAAGTTAATGGTTCATGAAGCCTTGAATTCTTGTCTCAGCACCAGATGGCTCGTCGCTGAAAACGGCTGATGGCGTGCGCCAGAGTTCTTTTTTCGGACCAAAGCACACTGTCTGGAGGCCACCCGCTCCTAACCAAACATCACGTCAATTGGACGAAAGTGTCACGTGCGGGCTACGGACTAAACGAAGGAATGCCCTGATTGGTCGGAATGTCAGCTAATCTGGACCGAATATCTATAGCTTCACGCTTCTCGCCCCTTCACAAACACTCTGGTGCGACCTTGTGGAACATTCTGTGATCACCCTATAAATACGGTTGTAATAATCTTCCTTTGTTTCCATAATGGGCTGCCTGAAACTACGGTGCCTTTTGAAACACCATAGAGGGCGGAGCAGGAAGCCAAGAACCGATACAGAGTTGAACCACCGTTCAGCAAGTCACAACACACCGAGAGGATTTTGATCAGCCAGAACACCCTCACTTTGTCTTGAATGATGCTGCCATCTGTGTGATGAGCCAAGGCATGGATCAGCACTTTCACTGCAGGTGCGGAGTAAGTTGGCTAACATTTGCATTATGGAGCATAATTGGATCATCTTATGTGAATAGATGGCTTTTGACTGTCGCTTCTGGGTCTCTGCGTGCTGTCATTGATGTTGACTCATTAATCACAGGACAGTTGCAATAATTTAAATTAAACAATGATACCATCCCTACTGTACTAGTGCGCTCCCGCTTTGGGAAGTTACCAGCGTCGTTTTGGTCTTTCTAAGTCCCTCCTTTGATGGCGCAACCGGCTTTTTTCATTTCTTCTCATTCCCACAACTATTTCCCATTACCGAATACGTGTGTTGTTTCTGACCTACCTGACATACTGTCTGTTTTCGAGTGGGCACAAGCAACGTGGCTATATTTCAGCTCTGGTGCCTCCTCCAGCTTGCTTATCGCAGATGACTGCCAAGGTTCTAGGATGGCGTGGATTAAGTCCGAGATTGGTTTCGAATAAACTTAATTGGCTCGATTTCAGTGGGAATTTAAGTCACCCCTTGGTCTTCCACTGATTTCCGTTTGCACTTCAGCATGTGCCATCTCTCCATTGGATTTCACGCCGGTGACCCTTATGCTACGTTACGCCCCGAAGACATTTCTGAATCGAATGTCATGGACCTCGTGTTGAGGATCTCAGTTCCCCTATTTTGTGTGATCTGGTTCACTAGCTTGTCGCGATGAACGAGGGTTCTAGGCCGTGTCAGGCCGCGGGGTCTGTGTTAGAACGCATGGGCACCCTAACTTCAGGATGTTCTACATCCAGCATGCGCGATTCTAGTTCTGGAGATGCCTCATCCGAGCCGATCATGCTGCCATCCATCGTGGGGGATTTCGACTCGGGCTACAACCGACTGGGGAACTTTGAAGTCCGTTCAAATGCACACGTTCTTCGAGATCCCGCCGAACCATCAACGGTTTCTAGTGGTGCATGCCGGGGGAGGGATATAACTGGTTTTGCCGCGTCGGATCGGCGATCAGATCACCATGGGACTGGAAATCACATACCAGAATCTAATAGCACTTTGAACAGCAGACAACTGCGCCTGGGTCATTCGTTCTTCAAACGCACTTTGCACAAACCTGCTTGTTGCCACCACTGTGGCGAAGTCATCTGGGGTCTGATTAGTACTGGATTTCAATGTGAATGTAAGTTAATCAAATTTGATTCGTTTCGCTTTGGACGGAGAAATTTTAAGCATGCGGTACAAATTCTTCCTCCGGTGAACCGAGGTTTGCAAATTGCCGCTAGCGTTATCAATAGTCTTATCTTAGTTTACCGACAACTTTAGTTTTCTGTTGTACTGACATGTGACATGAGTTATTTCAACCGTTTACAGGGTTCAAGATAGCTTAGTGATTGAGGCGCAAACTTACTGTTAGAAAGGTCCGTGGTTCGAACCTAACCTCTGTATTTTGATTGCTCCTGTTGTGCTTGGGTGATCTGACAGTCTCTTATCTCTCGTGCTTTCTTCGGTTGGCATGGCATCTAGGCACCGAAAGGGAATTACAGCTGGACGGTTTTTAACTGTTGATGCGGCTTCATAGTGGTCACTGCATAAGAGTTGATCTTTCCGCAAACATGCATGACTTTGTGCCGGGAGCTTGCTAATAGGGCGGCATGCAAGTAAGACAGGTCCCTCGATAGTTTTGACAAAAGAGTCCCTATTCGATTGGCTTCCAATAATTGCCGGAAAGTACCTTGTCGGTTTGGATTATGTGACCGACCAGACTCACCGAAATGCGTGCAGATTTCGGGTAGTGACCAAAATCACTCACTGTAGAAGGTCGTTTGTGCCAACAAGTGTTAATATCATACCTCTAGATTATCTGATTGAAAGCGATAGAAACGTAGCGGATCATGTCTTAAGTTGTGGTTATTGCGGAGGTGATCTAGACGTAACAGTGTTGTGACCATCTAGGAGCAGTATCGATTGGTGCATGAAAACTGAAGTCGTCCGGAGTGAGAGGTTTACCCGAAACCATGAATCTTGAAGTACATGCTTGTACTCCAGTCAGCTAATATCTTCGTCAAATGTGCAATGGGATGTAGCCTTAAAAGCCAAACCTCGAAGAAAGAGACACTATCTGTCTAGATTCTAATAAGCACTCAGATATCGGTGTTGGGATTCTAGCCCAACCAGCAATTATTAGAGGTGATTACTTATATACGAAGGTCACCCTAGTCCTCTCATTGAATCGATGTGTCAGTGGTACAATCTAAACGAGTACGATCAATGACCATACGCCACTTGAGAACGAGCGCACAAATCTCCAGCTATCCAACCACCTCTAGCGCAGAGAGAAGGAGATCGAACTTTCGGAAGAGAGCTTCCACTGCCTCAACCAAAGGCGGAGTACAGCCGGAACATCATCGAACGACCTGTGGGAACAAGAAATTCGTTAGCATACAAAGTTCAGCTGCCCACTAGAAAAAAAGCGCATTCCTTTTGGGAAAATATGCAACGTGGTGGATATGGCGCGAAAATTTAAAACTCAGATAATGGCAATAACTCAACAAGTAAATGGAGTTTTTGGGGGTATTGATACCCCTAACAGTTAGCAGTCGATTATTCACAGCGTATTGTTACTGCCAGATTTTTATGAACCTCGTGTTTGATATGATGACGAATAGCGTGACTATTTAGCGGAAACAAAAGTGCACCAGACACTGGTAAGAACTGGGTCATATCGTGGTTGTAAGTTGGTTGTTGTTGTTGTCGTTCAAGTGACACCGTAGCATATCTGAGCATCGTGACTCTTGACCTTGAGTCTATTTTCAAAAAGCTATAGTATGCAAAATTGGATTGATCTTGTAGTCAGAAGGAAGGGGATAGAGAGGATCTGTTTCAAAACCCCCTCTTTGAAGCAAGTTGGCTCGATTTTCTTCTGTTTTCCTGTCAACCTCAAAGGCCTGTCAGCCTCTTGCGTTCAGTTAGACCGCGTAATGGACTAATTTGTCTTGGCGCGCTGTGCCCCATTCCGAAAATAAAATCGACCACATGGTCAGTATATGACCACTTCTTGACGCTTTCTTGAGAATCATCTAAGACAGTCTTGCGTTGCTTGCTCACCAGAGGTCATGCGAGTTGACATCACCATCACAGTGTTTCAACAAGATGCGCGATTAAGTGCTTAAGTTAATGAGACATTGCATCAGTTATGTGGAGGTATTTTTGGACCCTGATTGTAGCCTCATGAGCAGACATTGACGTTTGTTAATAAAATGCGTTCAGCAATCCTGGAGGTTTCCGAGTAACACCACAAATGGTGCTTAGTCTCTTTAGTTTCTTTCCGTTGACTTTCCGGTAGAAGGAATTGGATCATTGAAGGGTGGTATTCGGTCATGATCACGCGCAAATTCATTCACTAGAAAAGCGCACACAATTACAACATTTATTAAAACAACTTCCAGTCTCAACACGCCCCCCCCAGTATCAGGGCTGAATGACAGCCTCGGTAAGCATGTATTTTTTCACTCAGGACATAGGCCGCTAAAAGTATGCCTTAATTGTAATGCCGTGTTTACTTGGGTTTATTGTACTCTCACTCGGCGATTCTTGTCTTGCTTTATTTAGTCTGCAATTTACTTGCTCACGAACGGTGTCACCTTTCCGTGTACTCTTCGTGTACCTCAGTCGCCCCGCTCCACGTAAAAGTAAGTGTTTTTTGCGCGCCTCACAATGACCTTCCTCGCTGCAGTTCTTGGCGAATCAGAACGCCGACGTGTGTGTCACCTGTGGCGTATTTGACTGAAAACCTTATTTGCGTTTGAAATAAGTGAACTTCCACTTTCCCTATCAGCTTGTGCTCAACGGTTGTTTTTGTTACCAGAACGAACTGTTAATTGCCAAAAATTTCGTCTTAACTACGGACTGATCGATTCTGATCAATTCTCACATTTTGCTTATATTTGTCGTCATCACATGTTCAGCCACCAGATTGCATCGTGCTGAGCCCCTATTGATTTATCATCGTTCCACTCTCACATGTGACTCCATTGGTCGTTGCATTTCGTTAGTTGTCTACCCGATCATGCATAACTGTTGTTTCCTATTGGTTATTCGGTGAAGAGCAAGTCCCAGCCAATTCCTGCCATTTTCCGATGTATATAACCGCATTATTTAGCGACAAAAAAAGACCTGTTCCTGTGCTCGACTTTGGCTTCTTCCTTACGCGAGTTGACGGGTTACCTCCGGACGACACAACAACCTTGGCGACGGATTGTGTGGACAAAATGGCAATTTCATTCGAACAAATGCAGCAACTCCTCCAAATCCAACAGAAACAATTTGAAGAATCCCAGAAACAGCTGATTGAAATGCTTTCAAAAAAATTGAACCTCAAGTCCGAAACCGCTGTGGACAAGAATCAGCCATCAGTTGATGCCATTGCTGCTTCCATATCCGAATTCGCTTTCGATGGTTTATCAGGAGTGACATTTGAATCGTGGTTCCAGAAGTATGAAGACATCTTCCGAGTAGAGTTGGCAAATCAAGATGATTCTTGGAAAGTTCGTCTCCTGCTGAGAAAACTCGATGCAGTGGAACACGAACGATACTCGAATTTTGTGCTGCCGAAAAACCCACGTGAATTTTCGTTCGATGAAACTGTCCGGACCCTGACCCAAATTTTCGGAGAACAGGCATCTCTATTCAGCATCCGATATAATTGCCTGAAGCTCACAAAGTGTGACTCCCATGATTTCGTCACACATGCCGGGATAGTAAACAAGGAGTGTGAGCGTTTCAAGTTGGCTACCATGACACCAGACCAACTGAAAAGTCTCGTGTTCGTCTGCAGCCTACAATCGCATTCAGACGCAGACATCCGAACACATATGCACTTTTAGGGATGAAAAGCCGTTCCATGTAGCGACATGTAGACGTTTTTCTGTGTCAACGTCGGGTTGGGCTCATCATCATCAAAAACAGCAACATCAGTGTTGGAACTGATGCTTCACTGGCGGGCAGTCATAAGGTTCGTGAGTACGTTGTGCAGTATTGGAAGTGTAAACGCTCCTTTATGAAACGTTCCTCCTGAGAGGGAGGACAGAGTTGGCCTCTCCTATGGGTCACGTAGTAGGTAGTGTTTAAAGAGAAACGCAATCAGAGGCTCTTCAAATCAGCAGCAACTTTTTCAGAAGGATCTCTTCAGGTTGACCGTTGTAGTGGTTTTTGTTCGGGTGCTTCTCGTTGCTACCGCTTCAGAAGTTGTTGGTGTAGTTGCCCCTGGAGACGTCTAACATCCTCTGAAAACCAACCTGCCTGTGTGCTTTACATGTCCAAGAAATCGTCCCGGTTTCGGTTGGGTCACTTCGTTTATTGTTTAATAATTTCACTGTTCAGTGTTATGCAAAGACCATGGGCTGCACAAAAAATCTCTACCAAGTAACAACTATTCACAGTTGGAGCATGGTGATTACTGAAATTAGGTGCGGTTGAAAAACAGCGGCTAGATGGCAGTGTCTCATGCAGACAGCTGTGTTTACTTACCATAGTATTCGTGGCACAATCCCGCTCTTTTTTCCACACATTCTGTTTTTTTGTTATTGCTCGTTAGGTCAGTTGGCGTCGTTAAGGTCCTCCAGGTTGTACTGATAGGATTGTTTCCCATAGATTGTACACCTGCGCCAATAACTTGATGTGTTATGTTTGTTTCTGCCGGAGAAGGAATGAATATTACATGGCTCCAATGCAACCAAACTGTCCAACCCAACAAAGATAATTGGCGTTTATTTACATATATCCCGTTTTCATCAAGACCGTTGTTGTACGCATTGTTGATTGATGTGTGTAAGTGGTTATTCTACCAATCTTATCAGCAGAATCGCGTATTCAGGTTGGCATGTTCGACTGACAGCTGAGTCGTCCCACCTGTCAGATGGTGTTTGATTTGTTAGGAGGAACAGAACCAATTAGCGAATATACACTCATTTGCAAACTAATTTGGTTTTTCGAGAGACTCAGCTGGAACCCAGCTGAATCTCTCGTTTGTGATGTTCTCAGGCATGGAGGGAATTATCATTAGGTTAAGTCATATTCAATAGCCTGAGAACATCACAAACGAGAGATGCAGCTGGGGTCCAGCTGAGTCTCTCCAAAAACCAAATTAGTTTGCAAATGAGTGTATATTCGCTAATTGGTTCTGTTCCTCCTAACAAATCAAACACCATCTGACAGGTGGGACGACTCAGCTGTCAGTCGAACATGCCAACCTGAATACGCGATTCTTGGCTGTCGAGGATTTTCAGCTACATTATGAGTAGTACATTACAAAGATAAAACAGAACCAATGTTTCGGAACTTCCCATGTTGTCTATGTTACTTCCGATTTCAGTTCCACACGTCCCATTGTTGGTCCGATCCGGTTCATTTCAAACGGAAGTTTTGCAACGTGTGCCGGAAGCGACTTGAAGATACCATGTCCGTACGATGTGAAGGTGGGCACTGCTCTGTTAGAATGAATACTGTCTAGGTTTCTTTTTTTCACATCTTGTCGGTCGTAACGTAAACAGTGTTTTTCAATAGAGTGGGATGCTCTGCCTTCAGCTGTTTGTGATGACTAGTTTTCGAAGGTCCTACCACTTTTCTCTGCTTTTCGTTATTTTGTTTCCCTTTGGAATTGCAATGTGTCTTTGGAGGTTCTCAGACAATTACATCACCGTTTATCGACAGTTCAATCGAGACAACACGATGACCTGAGCACAAGCCATTCCCCACTGTTACAGCTATCTTCTCCCACGCGATAGCAACCATCACGCTCCTCCGAGTACTATTAACAGGCTTTTTAAATTCTCTTTCACACGCATTGTTTTTGTTGCCAAAATGACGTTATTGATCAGCGTGTGCAAATGGTTGAGTGGCTTTCACAGCACAAGCCCGAGTTATGCTTTGATTGTTCGCAAATCGATATCCGTAATTTCAGTTATTCTAAAGGTATTCACCCCAATGTAGTGAAGGTATTATCCTATATTGTACCCTACAAGACTTCTTGGCTTTATTGTGATTCAGAAAGTGGTCGCAGGAAATGAGATACGTAACCTTCTGGTTAACATTTTTGAAACTGTTGGCCAATCGGTTCGCATAGCTAGATTTGAACTATGTGTGAACTTTGTGTGAGCCGACCGCTTGCGAGTAGTGTGGACGTTGTATCCGAATCGACTTCACAGAGCGTCTAAAACTGTTGACCAATCGTACACTTGGCTGATCCTATCTGACGAATAGCAATAAGGACGAGACACCATGTATAGCCTATCCACGTGTTCATCCGACTATCTGGCCAAAACCCAGATGAATATTTCTGATTGGTGACCATTCAAATAAAACATACCGATCACTCATTGGTTGTCAGATTCTCTGAAGTTTTGACCACTAGTCTCTTATCATCCTTCTTCGCTTTTCATATACCAAAACCTTATGTCACACAAGAACCCCGGTGAATATTTATGTGGGTTGATCAGAATTGCTCATCATCTGAATTAGTCAATGGTTTTACTGTTGCAAAAGCGTGCTGTGTTCATTCTACCCGAAAGTGGGAAAACTTCAATCGGAGGTCTCCCAACATGTGATATTTCCAATGCTTTAGTCCTTCGGAGCCCAGCATACCGCTCTGTCCGATTGAAACGATATGCTTGCCTCTTGTATAAGTGAGTAGCTAAGGTCACGCAGTCAACGCGACCTTCAGCCAGTGGAACCCTGGGGTCCGTGCTTTGTGCTGTGTTGCATTTCTAGGATTATCGCGTGTAAACAAATGTCTCTTTCGTCGTTGTTGCTCGCAGAATTCCAAAGAATTTGGGGACGGAATCATAGAGACTTGAGGAAACAAAGGCACAAAAACGTGATGAAGACTGAAGTCAAGAGTTTTCCGAATCCTCGAGATGGCTCAGCAGTTAAAACGCGACTTTACTGACCGGAAGGTCTGTTGTTGGAACCGCCCCTGCCTAGGCTTGGGCAACCTGATAGTATCTCAGCCCTCGTGCGTCCTTCGGGTGGCATGGCAGCCAGTCACCGAAATGGTGTTACAGCTGGACGATATTTATGCTGGTATTACCCACTATACCCGAATCTTCCTCCAGCTGTTAATGCGAGTGTAATAACAGCAATGTCTGAGCTCAGTTTTCAGTGCGGTCCTCCCAAGCTAGCTTTTCCAGAATCAACAAGGATACATAAATTCTAGTAAAAGTACAAACTAAGTAAAGAAACATCTGCAGCGTGCCGTACCTAAAATGTACGTAACGAAAACATTCTGGAAATTCGGAAGCCTTCTGGATGCGACGTTGGCAACTGGCATCCAACGGATACTGGAACGTGATTGGCTGTTTGTTACAAATCTTAGACCAATCAGACCTCACCTTGGTGCTGGGTAGGCAGCTGGCCCGCTCTTTTGATCGATCACATGCGAGTCAGGCCTATTGGCCATTTCAGCACTCAATTGTTAGTAGTAAGGCGGCTTCGGTGTAGGATTCCGCCTAGCAGCTTGAAGTTTGACGGAGCTTCGAAGTCAGGGGTTCACTTGCGGTGCAAGCACGGATCATCTCTCTCTCCATTTGTTGACGACATATTTGCGAGCAAATTACCAAGCTCGGCGAACAGTTCAGTGGCTATCTAACCAGACCAACACTTCCATTTCACTCTCTCATTGTTGTTGTGCCTAACTTTTATTCTCGCTCTTTATCGTACGCACACACTTATTCGTTCTTCCAGTTTGTGAGTACTACTGTCACGTGGACTGCCAGGACTACGCCGTTAACGACTGCAAAAGGGGTGCATCTTTCCAACCTGGAAAGCCGATGGTGTGTTGGATGGGGAGATTACATCCCCTTTGTTCGCATGCGCTTCTGTTGTTGATCGCATGCTGTGTGTGTTGTTTGTGCACACATGCGTCCTCCGAGTTTTGTGTTTGATTTATCGATGTTCTTTGGCGACGGAGATGGGGAGAGCTTGGTATGCACACGTTTATCACCTTCCAGTTGACAAGTGCACTTGGGACATGATCCAATTTTCTTCCACAAACTTCATGTAGTGATCGAATCGTGAACCGTTTGGATTGGGCATGTTAATGCATGTTTTATAGCCTCTGTCATGTGGACGACTCGAAAGTCATGTATGTTTCCGTGCCTATCCTATTTTCAGTTTCCACCACCCCAAACACACCATTGGAGAGAAGGAAACTTGCCACCGAATTCGAAATGCGCTCATTGCCGGAAGACCTGTTGGTCATCTGAATGTCTGACTGGTTATCGTTGTCAGTGGTGCGGCCTGACGGTATGTGCGGTCAAAAAATGAATCGAGTGATTCGATTTACCTTTGGTGTTTTCTATGTCCATTTGACGCGACATTCCCAGCTTCACTGCTTGCTTTACCAAGAGCTACTAAAGCCAAAAGACCTGAGGAGACTTGGCTCTTGATCAGAAGTGCAGTTGAATCATACTGATTTCATAGCTTACCACCAAAGTGATCGTGAACTGTGACGCCAATAATCATTATTAATATATGTATATATATATATATGTATATGCATATCAGTATCACTGATGAATCACTCTACAAATCTATGAAGAAAGAAAATGATGTTCTCAAAGCGAGGATCTGGTGCTAGCTCACCATGGACAGGTTGTGACAGTTCTCACGAACAGTCTCCGGCAACTGAACCCATGTAATCGCTATGACATTTGCGGGTTGTTTAGTTGGTGCACCTTCTGATGGATAAAAACGAGTTAAGCGGTTCATTAGGGTACAACAGAACTATCCTGATGTCTCTCTTGGGTGGCCACTGTCTAGGTTTAAGTAGCCTCGCTGAATGGCAGGTATGCACTGGAGCACATCCATCTCTGTTTGGGCCACATCGGGTTACGGAGTTCCCTATTTAAACTTCCTAGAAAAAAGTCACTCTCCTCTACTGAGCTGCAGAAAACTCTGGTTAAGGCGCGAACGTAATGACCCGAAAGTCTGTGGTGTGAACTCAATCTCAACAATTTGACTTCACCTGTCTAGGATTCGGAAACCTGGCGCTACCTCAGCCCTTGTGCTTCCTTCGGGTAGCCTGGCAGCTATTCGGCAAAAAAGGTCATCATCATCATCATCAATGACAGCAACATCAGTGTTGGCACTGATGCTTCACTGCCGGCAAAAAAGGTACTACGGAGGAACGACTATCGTTTGTTATTAATTACCAAAGGTTTACAGGTTTGTGTGATTATCACAAGCCTTCTAGTCGCAATGTGTCCGCACTGACTGCAGCGATGTGGAAAACCTAGTTGACAAAAAAGCAATAAATTGTTCAGCTGTAGCACACTTTCGGTGCCCAGCTGCCATGCCCTCCGAAGATTGCACGAGGGCTGGGATACTGCTAGGTTTTCCAATCCTAGACAGGAGAAGTCGAGATGCAAAGGTCGGGTTCGAACCACAGACCTTCCGGTCAGTAAATTCGCGCTCTAACCATTGAGTGATCTTACCCTCCTCACGGACTTCATGGACCCAAAAGTCTTTCTATCAGTACGAGGAGATCAGTATGTAGTTGATGAAAGCCTTCTATGACTATTTTCTTCCCGATGTGCATCAGGCCGGTTGTGTACTTCCAGTCTTATTCAACCATCTGATGTTAACAGACTTTTTACTACTAACAATATCACAGATATATTCTTTTAGTTTGTTATCTCCGCTCCGTCAGCTTCTGGCTTTTGATCCCTACATCTACTAATCACGATCGCGAAGCAGTGAAGCATAGTCCTGAACTTTATTCATTTCATAGACTAGGATCGAACTTTGAGGTATTCACATGGCTCTGTAGATGTAATTTCCTCTTTCCCAGGGCATTCACTAGCCAACAGGGTGTAGCAACACAGTTGGTTGTCCAGCTGAAGGATCACATGATCAAACCACAATATTGCAACCGAATTGTTCTACCCGTTTGGTCGGAGTTAGTCTGATCCAGTTGGTGTGCAAACCGGTCCCAAGTCACCCGTTTTTCCCGATTCTATCCGCCTTCATTTGACACTGAAATTTGCAAAGACCATCACCGATGTATCTGTCCTCTGAAATTGCGATCACTTTAGATTCTGTGCACGTGGAAGTTTTCAAATATTTTGTCAAATTGTGAAGGAGGGTGAAGTTCTAATGATCCAACCGATCGATAAAATTATAAATAATGAAAATCGTTCAGGTGCAATGCCTTTTTGGAGCACGAGGGCTGGGCTACTGCCAGGTTGCCCTAGCAGTCTTGATGCCAAGGTTGGGTTTGAATCACAGACCTGCCGGCCACTGAGTGCGAGCCTTAACCACTCAGCTATCCCGATCTCAGTCTGTAAATAACGCCAAACGGAATTCGATGTAGGTAATTCTTACGGATCTAACGACCATTGGTACTTCCAGTTCATGATTGCAGTGTTAACATCCAACGAGTTTTGCCGATGGCATGAACAAATAACAACAGAGTACGGCCAATTGAAGGATGACCAGTAAAAAATCATGCATAGGTGTAAGCTGAATGAACAGACGCATCGCAACGGAATCCGCTTTGTCAAAATTTTTCTGAACCACTTTCTAGCCCACTTTCCAGCCAGATCTCTCTGTGTATGGTCTTTATGGGTTGGTCCAAACCCTAGACTTGCCGGATAAAGTGACGCGAAAGTTGTTGAGGGCTGTCACACAGCCAGAAAACACGCAAATCGACTATGGATTCGAATTCGATGGTTTGGCGTTTTCAGAAGGGGCTTCGATATCCTCACCATTGTTTCTTCCAATCTATTTTGCTTGTAGTCCAATACAGGTGTTGATCCACTCTAAATTGTGGGAGATAAATAAGCTACGTATCAAAAATGTGTCAGTCGAGCTTTTATTAACATCTATTATTATTGCGAAAATTGTTATGAGTTATTCTTTGTGTTATCCACAAGCATTCAGTGTTTGGACAGCCTCAGAATTAGGATTCAAGTGGCTTTACGCTTCATCAAGGCAGCCATGCCTCATACGCACGGTTGTGGTTAAAAAGAAGCAGACGTTGGACTGCCGCCGTTTCTCGGGCATGTTCAAGGCTACCTTACAGATCGGGGCTCCGTGGCCGTCACTCCACGTAGTGTAGGGACTATTGTCTTGATAACCCACCGGAAGGTCCGTGGTTCGAACCCGACTTCTGCCTCTTGACTTTGGCAACCTGGAAGTATCCCAGCCCTCGTGCTTCATTCGGGTAGCATGGCAGCTAGGCACCGGAAGGGTGTTACAGCTGAGATTTTTTTATATATTTCCCTAATAACCCTACTTATAAGGCTGCTGATGACTCCGACACTACCGGTTACGCTGGTCCTGAGGTTCACCTCATAGACGTAGTTCTCAATTTCCCACCACCCTCGTTTACCGCTTCGGATTGACGAATTATACGCAATCGATGAAACATATTCGTCCCCAAATTTAGTTAGTGTTAGCGCTTCTTTCTCTGATGCTGATGATTTCTCGTCCCCTGTTCCTTAAGGTCCATTTTGTCCAACTGCCTGTTCAATGTTTGCTAGAATTCCGAAAATCGGCCCCCTTATAATGGCACTCACGTGTTTGGATTTTCTTTTGTAGGCACATGCATCTTGTGTGCCTCAACTGAGCGACAAATGTGACTTCGGCCCACTGCGTGATATTATGTTACCAGCACAATGCGTCAGTCTTCCACGACCGACTACCCCCATTGAACACATCATTGGCATCACCAAGCGACCTCGATGTGAGTTGTTGCAATTTCTCCTCGGTTGTCTTTCCTATTTTTTCCGCCTAAATTTTGAGGATAATTAAGGCATCCATGTCGGCATCGATGCTTACGAATCTAGCTATCACATGACCACCGCAAGGGCATTTTCGCCTGATCGTATCTGATCCTTGTATTTTTCCATACCGAAAACACGGGAGCGTGCTTTGGGAAGCTTTACTTGAGATGATGGTGCATTCCTTGCAGGTATTTATACAGTGAATAGGTGATTCTTTAGTAATATACACTCGCTGATGGAGCGGGATGACTCAGTAGTGAGAACACGAATTTACTGACTGGAAGGTCCGTGGTTTGAACCGAACCACTACCTCTCGACTCCCTTTGTCTAGACTCGGGCAATCTAGCCGTATCCCAGCCCTCGTGCTTCTTTTAGGTGGCATGACAGCTAGGCACCGAAAGGGCGTTACAGCTGAACGACTGAACGATTATGGTTATTTTTTTACACTAGTTTGTGGACTTGTGGCACCTTAGTCGTGTGTCCTGTGTCCGTGGTACGAATGTCAAAGGTTACTGGATAGAACGCCCGTGACTGCACAAACAGAAAAAAGACAAGCTTATTATTCGTTGAGAGCAAGCACCGGGGTATTTAGCAGATTACGGACGTCCTCCTGCTATGCATCCATCTCAAGTGAACCGAAAGTGAACTGTCAAAGTAACGTTTTTCCCTGGGTTTTACCCAAGACAAAATAGAGTAACAGGCCAAACACAAATTCTCCGCTCGCTTTTCAGCCGACGTAGCGAGTAGGGATTCCTTTGGCGTGTTCACCGTACATAGCTGTCACTTGACCCTTAGGAATCACGAAGTACGACACACTGCTAGGTTTCCTGTATCCAGCTGGGATACGATGAGATGCTGAGAACTCTACGACGGGTCCCGCTAGAAGAAAAACCCTCTAATGATTTCCTTTTGTAGTTTAGAACTCACTGGAACCCATTCCAACCCATTCAACCCATTCTGGGTTGAATTAGCAATATTTTCCGTCGGATGGCAACCAGTTTCTCCAATACACAAACTACAAACAACGAATCACCTCAAGCCTTTTGTGTGATCAACTGCATGTGTGATAAAGTTTATGTTTAAATGGCAGGCCTTGGATAATGGTCCGTCGTTAAGCGTCTCGTCACTATTTTCAGTGATGCATTTTTCGCCGTATTAGTGAAGTGTGTAGTAATCACAATCAAGTCACAGCTTGAAGTTTTCCTTCACATTCATACTCTGATGGGGCGATGTTCAAAAAACCAAGCATCAATGTCGTCCTTGTGTGGATTTAGCAGCTTGTAACTGAAATTCTTTGTTGCGATGACACATTCCTGGAAATAGGTTTCAAGTTACATTATCAGTCCACCAGGAGATGGTTTGAAACTGGGCACTGCGACGTTTTGGAACTCCTCAAAGGTCTTAGAGTGATTTAGGATGTTTGCATTGCCATAGTGATTTTTCCGTAGTTTTACTGAAATGTCATCGGCCACGATGATATGGGTGTTGGTATTCGTGATTCCGACGTCAAAGAACCTTCAAACCAAGGTGATTCTAAGCACAACGTTCTCTACCCCCAAGAAGAGACCTCGTATGGACAGTTTTCTCTTAGGAGAGGAAGAACTTTTTCGTTTCAAATGGCTTCTTCGCAACTGATGCTGGACCGTTTGCTGTCTGGTTACCAAAATGCCTATTCTATGGACATCCCTGGGGGCTGAAAACACCGGTCGACACGTCAACGGAAGCAGTCTTTGCGTCGTAGCCCTGCAAGGATGAATCCGTTGTGCATATTTCGTTGGGGGTCGTAAGTACAATTTGTGCCTAGCGACGTTAACTTGGCTGCCCATGCCTTAGCTGTCATTTCTGTGTCGATATGCCGGACAATGTTGGTGCACTTGGTGGACAAGAGATCAGTGTAACCCAAAATGACCGTGATTACAGTGAATGTATCCAATTTTTTTTGAAATGCAACATACCACCCATCATCTGCTGCTGCTGCAAAACGCTCGTACTTGCCGTACATTGGTTATAGCCGCCACAATTTTGTTGGTCGACGATTTGGGGTAGGTAGCTACACGTTAGAGGCAGTAGCTCATACAATCGATGCATGAGTACAGGGTTGTCGGTAGACTTTTCATTGAAGAGATTGACAGGAGACAAGCAAAGGTAAAACTGTACGAAAATGACAGATTTTCTAGACGGGGCATTGGTCGACGATGACATCATTTCAACGGACTCTCAGGGAACTCTCTGATCCGTGGGGAAGTCAAACTGAGTGCGCTTAGTGTGGTGACACAGAGAGTACAGTGTCACGTGACGGTTGAGTAGTCGTTAAGAGGAGTAGGCTGTTTGTTTTGTGTTGGTGGGCGAGATAGCGTAAACAGTTGCGGATGTGGTCACGGTATGATTTGTGGACAACTAATCAACCCGTAAGAGCTAGTTGGTTGTGGTATCGTTCATCTGGCTGATGCGTCCAGTCTGTTTGTGCGAATCGATATAAAAATCTGTACAACTTGTACAAGACATGCGAAATTGTTGGGTGAGGGTACCGTGAATCTGACCCACTTAAAGAGTGCCCAGGACGAAGAGGCCCTCATCATGGACTAAATATTGGATCACTCATAGATTTCAGAATGTGCCCATGGGAATTGAAGGCATTGGGTGGTGGAGGGGATCTTTCCTTCGAAAAGAGTACTATTTTATTATTCTGATGATTCTGCTATCTCCCGGATGGCACTTGAAAGCGTCTGCCTAATGCATTGCTACCGGCTTGTTCTCTGACGGTTTTCGTGAAACCGTACAACGTTAACGGTGTTGGCGATGGAATAGAATTTGTGACTTTAATGAGATTCAGTGAGATTGTTGTTCGTGTTTTTACTGTTTTTTTTTCACACGCGCTCAGGTATTCGATTGTCCTATACGGATCAAGTATGCACAGTCTCTGTCTAGCAGTACCGCTTATCAGCTTCGTTCGGCCCAACATAAATCACGATAATTTGTCGCTCTCAATTCTCACCTACGCCTTATCTATCTAGCTCGGACGCTATCTGAGGAATGGTCCAGCAGTGGAGATAGCAAGGAAGATAGTTGGCAAGACCACCGATCACCGAGGGAGACGGTCGATTTAGCAAGCAGCGATGGTGAGTGGAATACCATTTCTATCGGTTGCAACAATTCCTTTTCAGGTAATCATGATTTCCCATGTGCAGCACCAGGTTAGAATAGTGTTCTAAAGTGCAGTCAGATGAATTAGGTTTGGGTCACTCTACTCACTCAGGTGGAATTATGGATGGAGAGAAGGTTGTTCAAACAGCGAAATGTTAGCCCTTTTTATCCCCCCTGACACCTATGTAAAATACATTTGTAGTTTAAACGCACAACAACACGTCAAAACGCTGAAAGAGGATTGTCATCCATGTTGTATCAGCCCGATCAACACTGCGTTGCGAGCACTCAAGATTCCTACTGGATGACGGACGTGTCAACGGGATGACCTGTGATCAGCAGATGTCTTGCACTCGGCGTTAATAGGTTCCGCGTAGCCGACCAGCAGACAGCCGAGACTCAGTTATCTTCTCAGAGACTCGCACAGCCATACAAATTTCTGATTTCGTGAAATATTCGCAGACTGAAGAATAGGGCGATGATGAAGAGTCCACACTGTACACAGTTATGTTGATCAGGTAATCTTCCTGTTACCTGAAAGCATACGTACCATACTCTTCCCTTCGAGAAACTACCCTTTGAAAGGTCTCTTCATTGGGGTTGTTTCTTTATGGGGGAGTGTGATCAATAAAAGCCGTCTCCCATACTCCCACACAATGGTAGTGAAATCACTTTTGTGTTCGGTCGTTTCTTCACAGCTTTGCCGAGGATTGGTTGCAATTTTTCATTCTGTTCGATGTTCAGTGTATTGTTTAGGGTGCAGTGTGGAAAATGAACCGCCCATCTTGTCGTCTTTGGTTTTCTCATCTCGTTCAGTTGTAAAACTAGTTCGGTACATACCATACCATACCACCCGAAGGAAACATGGAGGCTGATATACTGCCAGGTTTTCAAATTCCAAGCAGAGCCAGTCTAGATACAGTGTTTGGGTTCGAACCATACCTTACGGTTGGTAATTGTGCTCCTTGACCATTGAGCTATTTCGAGCTCTGGTTTGGTCATCTAGCTGAACTTGATTAAGAACTACCAAACGCAAGTTCTCATGAGGATGTATCCGCATGCAGCAACGAAAATAATGGTGGTTATCAGTTAATCGGATAGACGGTCCTAAAATCCCACACCCCGAATACCCAACTTCGATCGCCGACGTATTATCCAGTATGGGCGACACACTCGAAAGGCACCTGATGTGCCTAGTTGCGTTGAGTCAGTTTTCCGTGCCTCACTCCCTGAGTCCTCAGGGTAGGTCAACCCCTACTGCCTTGTGTGTCAGACCTCGAAGTCACACGCTCGGGTTAGAGTACCTGAAATAACCCCCGTATTTCTAAGCTCAACAGTAAGAACAGTTCACCCCCCCCCTCCGCACATGACGTGCACTGTAAAGAGAATGACATTATAAACGAGAGACTCGACCGTGTTCCAGGTGAGTCTCCCGTCAAAACCAATCTGGTATGCAGATGACTGTATAATGGCGAGAGCCCGTTTTCTCTAACTTGAAACCCGAAGCTTGAGGACTATCCTGGATAAAGATTGAGGCGATAGCACTGAAAGGTGGAGTGCTGTTGTTTAAAAATAACTCGAAAGCTACGGGATAGACCTTGCTACACTCGTTAAGGTCCGGTCAACCGATCAAAAAACTTACAAAGGGCTGGCTCTGCTTGTACATTTCACTGGAGTGAACAACACAAGAAAGCCGACGTAAACACGGTGTGAGTTGCAAATCGCGCGAATCAGACAATAATGGTTTAGCCAAACTGCATCAACTCGAGAATGATGGTCATCCAGTTTTGGCTGTTGAGGCAAGATTTTCCACAGTTATCAACTCCTGTTCCCGCACGATTTCGCATTCAGATCATCGTACCTGATCAGACATGCAATTCCAAGTTACCACCCCGCCTATTGAATGGTTTCGATGTTGGTGAACCTGGAAGGGGAGACTGGATCTGGTGAGTCTTCCGGCTGAGAAGCCGTCACTCAAGCAGCCACGTGACCACGTGACGTTAATGCCATGACTGAAGGATTAGTGGCTCCATTCCCTGTCTAAGTGCTGGTCATCCGCTCGTGGCCCGACGGTTTCGGCTTCAAATACTATTTGAGAGGTTTCGGGTTTGAGTTACTCGCCTATGCAGATGTGACCAAGTCTGAGTGCGGCATCTTGGGGGCATAGGCGCTGCTAAATGTGGCCATCCTTGTTTTCGAAAACCGGAATCTGATAGCCACAGTTCCCAAATTTATTAATTTTGATTCGGACCGGCCTTCTTATGTTGTTCCACACCGGTAGAAAATATCATCAGAGCCAATCTCTAGTGGTTTCCAATGACCAGCCAGCTGGGCTCCACTAACCTCATTGAAGTCTATTCCATAGAGTACGAATGCTTTTGCGTTAAGGGCAGTTCGCCTTTCGGATCTGTCCCCTTCATTCACATTCCAGGAAGATTCTCTCATTCCCGACTTCAACTCGAAGGCGTTCCATCCTTTTTCCCTTTAAGATCGTCGTAATGTGTGGGAAAGTAGAGCTTTTTGGACGCGTTGCCTGGGAAGAATGGCTCTTTTCGGCGCCTCACTTCAAGCCTTTGACCTGAGGGCCTGACCGTCAAGGTTGACGTCAAGGATTGACGTAACCCGAGGCCATAGCGAGATGGACCAAGTGGTTAGAGCGCGAATTTACTGACCGGAAGGTCCGTGGTTCGAACCCGACTTCT
>NW_008751672.1:2516835-2520815 GCF_000715545.1 Opisthorchis viverrini | reverse complement strand
GCACTAAATGCTGCGGCCATCCGTTATATATATATATAATGTATATATTTGGAATATGTTGGAATATTGGTAGCTCGGGTGTATTACTTGGTAGTTGATCAGGTGGTTATTGATCTGTTCACGCAGCTTGGCAATTGATGTGCAAACGTTTCGTCACCATTCGAGGAGGCATCTTCAGTGCGCACTAAAGATGGTGACGAAACGTTTGGAAATCAATTGCCATGCTCGGCGAACAGATCAACAGCCACCTGATCAGCTACCAATATATATATATATATATATATATATATAATATGGAAGTGCTGATCACCTGGCCTTTTTGATATCGTCTCTTTTGAGTGATGGATTAGTGAAAGGGTCCAGTGCTGACGCATCCTAGCTTGGGTACGTGCATACCGTTTTCCAACGAACACCTGGAACTTAGGAGTGTGATTAGGGTTATTAAGTTCTAACTGCAGCAGTGGTACACAAAAGAAACAAACGGGGATGGTCCAAGACCGTTTAAAGCTGGAGGAGTTTTTTTGCTATCAAAATACATCCATTTCTTGGTAAGCCTCACGATTTATTCACCCAGATTCCCCGTAGTCTGCATCGGTCTGTTAAACAGGCTTGATGACTTGAGGAAGAGGGGTTTTCTTGGAGACATCTTTCGGCGACTGGCATCAGTACACTGTCTCATGGAAACAAAATAAGCTTTCGAAGTCTATGGTCGTTGTAAGTATGCATAGTGCCACTGAAAGCCACATTTAGCTGGAAAATTCACATCAGCACTGTCAGTTGTTGTACAGCGAAATGTGCACACGCTGTCCCGATTTGCGGAGAAATCAACTTTCGCCCGTTGTGGACATTTTANATATATATATATGAAAGAAATCCCCATAATCCTCCCAGGACAGACCACTTTGAAACGGGGCATCGCGCTTCATCTGAGATAATCTCCTTTTGGTCCCACGGGGCTGGCGCCTTCTCGGGGACGTTTCCTCGTGAAGAGTGATGTTGTACACAAGTTTACAACATTGTACGGTCAATTGTATTTTGCGTTGGGATTCTGGTTTTACTGCCCACCTAATGAGTTTAAAGCTAGGGCCTATTGTCCACACTGGGATCTAAGTTGTTAATGTATTTGAAGTTTCAGAATAATTTATATGTGCTCTGAAAAGATGAACTATGCGACACAGTCGTTTCGTTCCTGTAGGAGGTGACCCTGTACTGTGCATCTCATGATTTACAAGAGATGTTCTGACCCGCAACTGATGTTTGAAAAACTTGGATCAAGGGTTGTCCTAATAAGTGTAACCTTGATTTCACGGTAGAATGGTCTGTTTTAACTCATATCAAGGTCATCCTGTAAATGGGATCGAGCTTCCACGACTTTTATGGAGGCCACACCTACTTCGATGTACTTTTTAAACCAAGTATTAGTCCCTAGCATACAGAACGCATGAAAATAGTACCTAGCTTACGTTGAGCTTCGGAGGTTGACTCAAACACGGATAATGTCGAGAGCTCTCTAGGAAGTTGGCGTTTTCCATTCCACCGCGGGTTGGCCGTAAATATGTGTTGTGGTTCACCTATAAATTGATTTCTTTTCCGAGTAACCTAACTCGGAGAAGGACTATTCCACTCAAAATGCGACCACTTCATTTAGAAGCAATCTTCACCAAATCGAAGGATATTCCTCCCTGAGAGAATATCGAACATCGCGGAACTACGAAAATAGCTCCCCATCTCCGTTTCACACACATTTAACTCTAATAGCTTATTTGTTGATGGTTGCCCGTCTAACGTCCTGACCCGTTTCATTTCCGGCTTCCTGACTGCCATCCCCCTACCCACGCAGCCGTTACTCGCTATTTTCGTCTCATGAAAAAATCACGTGCTAAGTCGATACACACGGTCACTAATCGACTGTGGTTGAGCTCCAATTCGCCACTGGTTTGTCCACTTTCCCATAGGCACACAATAGTTGGCTGATGTCTCCCACTTCATGGTGCGTTGAGGTAATATACGTTGATGGTTATTCATATATATATATATATATATATNATATATAGTGTATTTTCCATCGCGTGCGCACGTATGCTTTTATCCGAATTGCGCCCGTGCGTGAACGCGAAAACCGTTATATTGCGTTTCTTGTGTTCCATTCGCGCCTTCTAGAATTAGAACGTTGAAATTCTGCTCCTCAACCATTTTTACTTTACGCAAAAGAAGAATAAGTTTTTGGTCTTCCGTGGTCACTGGCTTGTCACACGTCTACATTATTCCCCGATTTATTAATGCAGTCTCACTAACTCAGCCAACACATCCCTCACTTTGACAGGGGTCATCCAAACCCAGTGACCAATAAATTCACCGATTTCGATAGGTTTATGCGTCCAGAGAGGCGAGTAAAATACGAAACCTTCGGTACTTGGAGTTGTCCAGTCACTGGCTAAATTATGGACTCTTCGACACGTTCGCACAAGCGTTCGATGTACAGCTTGTAAGCCGAAGTGGACCAAACATTGGGTGTCCGAAGCGGCTATCATTTTTACCCATGGCCATATTTCCTCAACTTAGCACACTACTATGAGTAGTAGTTGCCTAAAACTCCATCAGTCCTCAGCAACATTATGGGTGGTGTGTTCTGTCAATGAAGTGTACTGCGATATCTCGAATATCGTAACATGAAACATGAGGTGATATTCATGCATCACAATCGGTTGAAAAAGTATCATAAACTAGAGATTCGGTCAAGCCTCTCGTTAACATCGAATTAATTTTCATATGCATGTGGTTCGCCGGTGTTCATGACCATTTAGAGTCAAAACTCTCGAAATAGCGGTAGTTTTTGCCCAAGTTTAGACGATCAGTGGAGCATGTCTGTTGGGGAGCTATTTCCAACGTGGCGAATGGACATCAAAACAATCTTGGGCCATAGCTTTCGCGCAGCAGGTAAGTGAGGAGAATATCGGTTCTACCGTGTTGCATCAATTAGTTGAACACAGGATCAAGTAGCCTATTACCCTCAGTCAACTGGATCTAGCTCGGGAATGAGGTAGATGCCGGGGAAACTTCACACGTCCTCCATTCGGTTGAGTTCCATTCATGAGAGGCCGGTATCAAATGGCGGACATGATAGCTTTGGTTGCGGAACTCATCAGCGCACTTTTGCTGCTATTATCATTTATTTTTGAAGAGCATAGGTAGATGCGAAACTTCACACGTCCTCCATTCGGTTGAGTTCCATTCATGAGAGGCCGGTATCATATGGCGGACATGATAGCTTTGGTTGGTTGCCTCATCAGCGCACTTTTGCTGCTATTATCATTTATTTTTGAAGAGCATGGTTACAAACATAAAAAGTGAGTGCAAGCGATGAATGCGAAAGAGTAACAGGAGAATATGGGAGAAAAGAGAGAAACGTCTCATTCGAAATCAAGCCAAGGACAGTGCCAGTCTGATGAGGTGAATCCCAAAGTATGTAAAGATTTTTGTATGGGAACACGCGTCTAAGGACCAACAACCAAAGAAAGGACAAACAATAGTGAATGATCTTCAAGGTGCAGTGTGCGCTAGCACAGTCAAGACTCGCACATCAGGCACAAAGTGACCGTCATACTGGGTCTGGTGTGAGATTAAATGGCAAAAATGTACCTTCAACGCCATGTGCTGCGCATAGAAGTCATAAGTACGCAGGGAGCCCACAATGGCAGGCAAACACAAGTCACTGACTGCGACCTTAGGAAGTCCCAGTCCAATAACAGCCTTAGCGGATTGAGGAAAGCAGATCCCTCGATAAGAGATGATCATCGGTTGGTGAACCAAAAAGTCGATATCACAACCGATGGCATGTAGGGCTGAGATTATGGCGAGGGAATGTTCATCAGCACCATACTTCTGCTTCTTCTCATTCCACACAGTCCCTCCACGCCGATCCGAGTCTATGCTGACGTCTATTACAGTTGCACGGCGATCTCGAACAGCGATTAGGTCAG
>NW_008751672.1:2471264-2512981 GCF_000715545.1 Opisthorchis viverrini | reverse complement strand
ATCACAACCGATGGCATGTAGGGCTGAGATTATGGCGAGGGAATATTCATCAGCACCATACTTCTGCTTCTTCTCATTCCACACTGTCTCTCCACGCCCATCCGAGACTATGCTGACGTCTATTACAGTTGCACGGCGATCTCGAACATCGATTAGGTAAGGCTTCTAGTTTTTCCATGAGGAACGTGATTTAGGATTTGGGGCTGGATGCTTCATCGCCGAATATATACAATCGTAGTTCCATGCAAATAGAGTAGCTGTCTATCAGGGTTTGTAGGTAGGTAGACCTCGTCGGGGTTGTACCATTACAAAGGCAGTGAATGCCTTTCATTCTCTATATACACACCCATTCAAATCTTCCTGACAAGTCACGCTGGAACATTCGCAAGGGCTGGAATGAAAGCCAACAACACTAGTTATGATCCTGAATGAAATTAGTCATGATGCAGCATAGAACCAGATTATATAGGCGCGAAAAGTCAATGTGAGGTACATTGTACGACAACGTAAGCTACGGAGAAGTGGAATTTTCGGGTCAAATGGTTGGAAAATGAAGAGTAATGCACAAGACGATTGACTTTTCCATTTAAAATGTCGTTACTCGGGGAACCAGTCACGTGATGACGCTACTGGTCAGCCGCTAGTGACCTAATGGTTTAGTCTCTTGTTATAAGAATGGAATAACTGCACGTTGCTCCTCAGCTCTTTAGTTTAGACAGGAGATAAGCTCCTTTGAAAAATCCTCAGTTCTCCTCACTATGAAATAAACGTTTCCGCTCTGCTTACTGGACTGGGGCAAGATGGCTCAAGTGGTTAGAGCGCAAATTCACTGACCGCAAGGTCTGTGGTTCGAACCCGACCTCTGCCTCTCGACTTCCCCTGTCTAGGCTTGGGCAACCTGGCGATATCCCAGCCCTCGTGCAACCTTCGGGTTGCATGGCAGTTAGACACCGGAAGGGTGCTACGGCTGAACGATTTTTTTTACTGGACTTCATTCTTCTGCACGTGCGATAGTGTAAGCATACGGTTTGAAATGAACGGAGTGGCTAGGCTGTGTTCCACCGGTGACAGCGGTATTTGCGTCACTTGACAGCCGGGGCTCGGTGTTGTGTTGTGCTCCGTACGCAGCTCCCTGTCGGATGGGATGCACCATCTCTGAAATCCAGTCTGACCTATGCTTTTCTTTTTGGCATGGTGGCAAAATGTAAACTCACGGAGGTATAGATGAACTTTTCTCCCGTAAAGGCACTGAAATATCTATTATGCTTGAAAATAACGCACACTCATGTGCTCGACGTCGGTCCGAAAGTGTCTGCATGACACATCTAGTATGATGTACTGAGGAGAGTTCGCACAAGAGTCCTTTTATAGTTTATCGGGCACAACTACGAAGATGAAAAACTTTCCCAAGTTTCTAGTTTTACGATGCACAGTTCGGCTAATGTACATGATTGCTCTGGTTGTAATAACCACGTCCGAGAATGGTTACTTTCCGGTATTAAATTCGACGTTAGCATGTTACGTTTCAGCTTGCTGAGAAATTTGTCGCGGTTGTTCAGCGTCACCGAATATGATAAATGTGTCATGTTCATACCGAATGTACTAGTCTACATTACCAGTTTTCTCTCTAGACCTTTTCTTCAATTATTCATGAAAATATTGTTTGTAAAGGATGACGTTGAATATGAACTGCACGTTTTTGGTACATCGCTCTAACAGGATGTGCAATCTTTCCTTGGGAATATTAGTGATAGAAAAAATGGCCGCATTTCCAATCAACGGGTTCTGGTTTAGGGATGTAGAAGTACAAAGACATTGAATGTCTAAAGAGACTAGCCGGCACTATTTTCATCTTTTATCTGCTCAACGAACTCAGCTTTTCAGCATAGATTGGCCTCGATTATAGGACGAAATCAGAATTATTCCTGCAGCTATGGTTGCAAAGATGCCGTTTGATGAATTGTTGGATTTTTCCGAGGTATTTGCTCACATTGTTTTGAGACAGGAGTAGTCGAGATGCTTGAACTAAAGAGCTTCCGGCTAGTAGGCTTGTAAATTTACCCATTTTTGTGCGAATAGGTAGGTTGTTTTACTGGGCTTGATGACTTTTATCCATTTAAGTTCTCTCAACAAAGAGGGAGAGTCCATTTGTGAGGGTCCCACCTGTTAGATACTAATAAAATAACCGTTCAGCTGTAGGTCTCTTTCGGTGCCTAGTTGCCATGCCAACCGAAGGAAGTATGAGGGCTAAGGTACTGTCAGATTGCCCAAGTTGAGACAGGAGTAGTCGAGATGCTTGAACTAAAGAGCTTCCGGCTAGTAGGCTTGTGCCTTCATCACTGACCTACCTCGATATTGCTGCATATTGGTGGTGTGCACCATTGAGAAATCGAATGAAATAAACCTTCGACTTCAATCTTGTCATTTGGTTATGTTGTGTCGATGACGGATTCACCTTAACTGAATACACGCGATGGCTACTTGCGTGAACACTGCTGAGCTTAGTGAAGATGCCTCCCTGACGTTCAGCATGTTTAGTGTAACTTGAATCTCGGCGAATAAGATAATGCCACATCTGTATTCAGCTGACGAAAGAACATTATTAGTCCCCTGTTCCAACTCACACGTTACATACCCACGAAACGATAGTCCGTGGGATTTCTGGATGTCCGCATTTGTGGGCATCAATGACAACTTCCAAGAAACTCAACTGACCTCTAGTCGCACCATCAATAAGTGGCACTCTGGCATGCCAAAGTATTTTTGGTTGTTCGGTCTATTTCATTGACAAATCAGAGCTTGCTTTGAGGCCTGACAGATCTCACCACCCAGTGGCCGCACCGATCTCGTTCGAGTTAGGCTTACTAACCCTTCACAGCATCCAACTGGGGGTGTTTTTTGGGTGCCGGTTTTCGCTTAGCCGGGGGAATACCTTGTCAAAGCAATTTTTCTATTTTTGTAATCCTTCTATTACAATTTCACACTGTATTTGTTTTCATCTCTCCACTTATTTAGAGTATGTGTGCGTGTTCGATGGAATCGGTGGTCTCAGAAGACACAGTTGGCGTAGTTTCACCTTTTCGAAAACGATGTCTACCTATTCCGTGGTGAAACGATGCCTGAAGGCCTTCCACTTAGCTGGTACGCCGGAGATCTTCAATGTATATGAGGTCAACGATCGCGGTTAGTTTTGATGTTTCCATTTTGTGTGAACTATACACAATCCCCGTTTGTCGTTTCTCTGGATGTCGCAGTTTCACTGAGCGCGATGTGCTGTGCAAAACACGCGCGCCTAGGTACACAGCGTTAATATGGTGTTGGCAGTATACCGAAGTATGGGCAGCATGAATGCGTTAATTAGCTGTAGATCGGGTGACTGTCGATTTTTTCCTTGAGCTTGGCAATTTCCTTCCAGGTGTTTCGTCAACAGTCTTCGGGACGGTGTATACTTTCTCCGACACAACTCGTGAACAGATCAATCAGAATTGCAAGGTTGTCCAACTGTTAAATTTTGTACTTACGCACACATCTTACAAGAACGTATGAGGCATATGACCTCGAAGTTTCCATCACTAGATGCGGGTTGGCGTGAATTCCAACCTGGCTGGCTCGACTGCTCTCTTTTTGGAGGCAGACTATCTCCAGCGATGCGCAAAAGTAGTGACCAACCCACTTCGCGCTTCTCTTAGAAGCACATTACTATCTTGGGGACAGTACTCCATGTGAATGCGCAGAAAATCTGCAACAGTTCCAACCAATAAATGAATGTTTTCTGTCTCTCCGATGGATACTGGCTAACAACCTAACTATGAGGTTTTGTGTTGCGGTACTGTCAGAAGTACTTTCTGGATGTCCCGTCTTAACAGTAATTACAGCAGCCAGAAAGTATCTTTTTGTTTTTGTTTGGTTTCTTGGAGGGTTAGCGTTGATTCATAACTCCGAGAAGTCCCACACGAACGGTTTTGTTTCTTGTTGAGGAAAGCACCGTACTGCCTTGGCAATACTGTAGCTTTACAGGGAAAAGCTAATGGGCTCAGTACTCAGCCCCCTCTTGGAGCAATCCTCTGAGTGCCTCGATGTTCGAACAGGAGTTATTTCATCTCCACTCTGGGGTGAGATGTTTGTACTTTTGTCTCCTGTCCGATAACGATGCGTAGGATTCAGTCTACAAAAAATCTGAATCATCAAAACTCCCTCTTCGAAAGTTTTCCCTCTACGTAGGTTTCTTGTAAAGTGAGAGTACGTGGGAATCGCAAAAATCATTGCTCCATACGAAGGGTTTCTTGGGCATAGGTTTCCTCTAGACTAGTACCGCCTTCTAGTTGAGCAAAGCCAAGTGCCTCGTATACTGTACCGTGTACGTCTGGCGAACTCTGGCGGTGAATGGAATCCAACACAAACCAATGTGGCACTTTTAACTGGAGACGAGATATTCATAACGCGGGGGTTTAATAGAACTATTAGTGTACTGTTGATGATGTCCATAATACGAATCAGAAGGTATATATGCACTAATAAGAGTTTTTAGTATAGTTGACAATAGTGAGATGTCACACGTATAAAAATGAATACAATGCAAAATGGGAGCAAGTCAAAAGAGGAACTTATCGTCTGTGAGAGTTCCTTGGTGAAAGTTCGGACGGCGGGAACGTGTTTTCTCCGCAGTTTGGCTGCTACATGTTTGTCCGTGGACTTGTGGAAAGTGGTTGACTTTCTGCTCCCCTCGCGCGCAATCACGTGTGTGTATTGGACCGAGTTGTAAGTCTATTTATTGTGTGCAGTGTGAAAAGAGGGGTGTCCCTTCGTGTTTCATGCTTACACGAACATGGATACAACTTGATTTGAAGCTCGTAAGCGTTCATGGCGCGTGACTCAAGTGGTAGTCGAGTGAACAAAAATGGGTGAGAAGTTGTAGTGTACAAGTTGTCGACTAAGGTTGTAAGTGGGACAGGAATTGTCACGTGGCTTGAGTGTTTGTGACGCGTGATCTGATGAGTGGCCTCTACGAATATTCTCCCCTTAATGAAGGAGAGAAGTAGGTGCTGATGAGATGGTAGCTGATGCTCGTGGTTGTGAGGTAAACAAAATAATAGTCTATGTGGATGTACTAATAAAATTAGTTCCAGGGGTAAGTAGACAGGAGGGTAGCCGCTACAGAACCAGTACACTTTTTTACGACGCCTAGTCATTTCACGTCCAATGGAGCTGTCGTGAATGTTTCTAATGCAGTGGCTAATTGTGACTGAACTAGTTGCCCATAATCTGCTTGAGTCGTTGCACGGTAGCCGTGTCGCGGCTTGTAGATCCGATTAATGATTGCCAGTAATGACTAGTCTTTTCCCTCACTGAGTCAATTTAGTCTCCGTAGCTCCTGTCCACGATGTGCCTGTTTGTGGGCTGTATAGTCAGTCTTGTTACATGTGGCTTTCCATAAACGAAACCACGCAATCTCGTATATCCACCCACGGTTTATTTCTGCAAATTTTGTTGTCGCCTCCGTTTTTTTTTAAAAATTCCGCCCCAAATGCTTCTCCGAACGGGAGAACGTCATGTGAGGTAATCAGGTCCTATCCTTGTCATCCATCATCCTTGTTTTCATTATCACCAATCAGTACTATCGATTCTTTTCTGGGAATGATACGGATGCATTGATTAATATGTACTGTTTTGCAGTGACTGAGAATGATTGATTTCTAATCATCTCCCGCTAATGCGGACACTGTTCATTGAACATTCATCCGCAATCTGTGATAGTTTTGACAGAAAACACATAAATCTTTTTAGTGAAACTTGATGGGGCGGAGATATGTCATCCATAGTCACCTGCCTTTTCCATAATAAATGGTAATAAAACCCTTCAGAGGCACTGTTTATAACATTAGTTAAAAATTTACCACTGATTCCACCCTTCTCGGGGCTCATGGCGTATGACCCGGATTTCCATCAATCTCATGTTGTAGTTTACTACCACGCTTGAAATCCTGTTTTGCGAATTTTCAAACCCCTAATTTCTCACTCATTAACCCATCTTTCGGAAACCCAGGATTCCGTTTACCGCCCTTTATTCAGTTTCCAATTGTTGCTCACCACAAATCTATCTTGATGGAACAAATTAAGAGTGAGGTTTTCAAAAATTCCAATCATTCACTGATATTCTTCCGTTTCGGTTCGCTTTTTCGTCTAACCCAGACGGACGTGAAAACAAGTTGAACACGAATGTGAATTTTCGCAGTCAACTTCTGTTTGATGCGAAACAGCCCTCCATCGTTTTGCGTGTGAAAGAACCAGAAGAAACGGAAATGTTGATCAAAGTATACGCAGGGGATTTGAGGTGAGAACTATGTCGTTTGTTGGTTTTGACCCACGCTCTTTGTTTGCCTGTCCGTTTTTGAGCACTTGGTCCAATAGATTCCGGACACTTCAGATCATCGTACGAACATAAATCGACCATGAGTCGACCCAACTGTGGTGCAGTTAAGTTGTTTTTGAACATCTACTTGATTTGCCAGCTGAGGCGAAGCTTCCACACTAACGGTGTTCGGTCAACCGACGGCCTCAAGTATATTAAATTCGTTGCAAACTACACGCACACGCACACTGGGTTGGCACCTGGAACTTACCTGACTATCGACTTTCACACCGGTAATTTTGTACCGATCCTCCTTTTGAAGCTGTCCGGGATAAATCGGAATTCGAACTAGGGGATCATTCGGTTTGGTCTGTTTGGTAGGTGTCGCGATGATGCTACTAATACTAATACTCTTCTATTACAGTAACTTAACACCGAGACGAGATGGCTCAAGTGGTTAGAGGGTGAATTTACTGGCCAGAAGGTCCGTGGTTCGAACCTGATATCTGCCTCTCGACTTCCCCTGTCTAGGCTTGGACAACCTGGCAGTACCTCAGCCCTCGTTCTTCCTTCGGGTTGTATGGCAGCTAGGCACCGGAAGGGTGTTACAGCTGAGCGATTTAATTTTTTTTTAATCTTTAACTTAACACTTCACTGCGCGTCTTATCCAAATCACCCGGGGTCTGAATCAGTTTCTGAATCTGCTTCTTCCGTCGAACTATGTCGCGCGCAGGATCGATAATACCACATTCAGTCTGTGCTCAGTCGTATGTTTTACTATCGGAACACATTTTCGTCGGTATAAACCCAAGACACTAGAGCTGAATGGCGAACAGAACGCACACAGTCAGACCCAACTGTTTTTTCCGGGTAGTACTGAAGAGTTGTATACAGCGATCCGTTTTTTATCGGCTGTTTAAACTGGTTTTAGGATTAGCGCTTTGTTCGCAAGAGGGGTCCACACTGTAAAACGAATCTGGCATACCAAAGTTCTCTCTCTGAGAGTTATTTTTTGTTTGGTAGTTTCCCTTAAGTAGAAGTGGTGTATCAAAGTGGCCTGAAACCGAATGGATTCTGATTAAAAATGTGCACGCCTGTCTTCGCTGAAAGATGAATCACAGAAAAGGCAAGCATCTGGCCTCTCCTAGGCAAGTGGTGACATTGCGGTGATTAAAGACTAGTACATCAATTGATGATGGTTATCTGCACAGAGTATACAGTACTCTTCGACAGGATGCGAACATCTTTGTATTACTTTCTCCTTTTCACCTGTTTCTTTGGTACAGGTGGCTGGATAGTGACTGCGTCCAGCAATCGGGTGGATCACGTCGCTTCACGCGCAAACCCTTAAAAGCCGAATCGTTCAAAATAGGGTTTATCAAAAGATGCGATACTATGAGTACAGTAATAAAATAATAAAATTGTACAAATCTCAAATGGTGGGCCCATACCAAGTTCTATACACCAAGTTAATTAATCCAGGTTCCGAAAGGATAGCACACGATACGTCTGCCCTACGTTCACACCGAGTCAAGGGAAAAAGGCCACCAGGTGGCCATTGGTTTGTTCGCTGAGCTGGATAATTTGAATGCAAACGTTTCATCACCAATCGAGGTGACATCGTCAGTGCGTTGTTGTGAGGCGTGGTGGTGCGTGGTGACGGGTTGGTGGTTGTGTCAACCACCGGTTGGCATCTACGCTACCTGAGCTACCGAAATTTTCGTCTATGGAGGGTCACAAGGTGACGTGGTTGTATTGATCCAGATGCGTGATGTCAGGTCAAAAACCTCAGGAGAGGTGTAGACACGCGAACAAAAAGTGAGGGATCTCCTTGTATAGAATAAGAATAGAAGAAAAGAATCAACACCCCACCCCCCAATCTTCACTAGTCTATTCACTCACCGTGCGTAGCGAAAATGGTTTGATTGCACCAACCACAAACATGTACCTTAATTCACAACAAACACCTGGGGTGGGTGAGCATCGGATAGTCATCTGCTTCCTTCAGCAGGCATATGCGACGGATATCACGCCTAACGACGGATATCATGCAGTGCTCACTAACACCCATCGAACGTGGGCTTGACCTCCACTATAATGCCCTTCACACGGCGGCCATGACTTGGATTCTCCACGTTGAGTCTCCAACTTTAAGGTTCCGATAGTTTCGCATCCGCTTATGCCGCAAAAATGACGTATGCTGTTGAGTAAAACCTTATGGTAGAAAGAGAACTAGCAGAGAAAGGAGACCTAGGTCTAGCCTACCACAAACATCCAAGTTACCGACAACTCCAACGGTTTGTCAGACAATCTGGATTGAAACTGAAAGCCTGAACTTTGCTGACCTAGGTTAACCATCTTGTCGTTCAGTGTCTCCGACCGATTATACAAAGTCGCATACGTCTCATCCTGGAAGACGGACCGCGTAGACAGCCCCCAAGCTTCTGCTAATCTCCTTCATTCCCTTCTCCCACATTGCATTCTGTCCCCCTCCAGGTTTCCGCCACTCTGAACTAGGCACTGAATGCAGCATCAATCTTGTCTTGCATAACACGTGACTCAGTTACCTTAGCTTGGAGTGTTGGATGCTATCTTTGGGCGAAGTATTAGCTGCTTCACCAAAACCCGTCTTGTGATCACCTAGTGGCGAATCCGCTGATTCCAGCGATGGATCTGAGACATCGGTCGTCACGGCGGCCATGACTTGGATTCTCCACGTTGAGTCTCCAACTTTAAAGTTCCGATAGTTTCGCATCCGCTTATGCCGCAAAAATGACGTATGCTGTTGAGTAAAACCTTATGGTAGAAAGAGAACTAGCAGAGAAAGGAGACCTAGGTCTAGCCTACCACAAACATCCAAGTTACCGACAACTCCAACGGTTTGTCAGACAATCTGGATTGAAACTGAAAGCCTGAACTTTGCTGACCTAGGTTAACCATCTTGTCGTTCAGTGTCTCCGACCGATTATACAAAGTCGCATACGTCTCATCCTGGAAGACGGACCGCGTAGACAGCCCCCAAGCTTCTGCTAATCTCCTTCATTCCCTTCTCCCACATTGCATTCTGTCCCCCTCCAGGTTTCCGCCACTCTGAACTAGGCACTGAATGCAGCATCAATGGAATGCAGCATAACACGTGACTCAGTTACCTTAGCTTGGAGTGTTGGATGCTATCTTTGGGCGAAGTATTAGCTGCTTCACCAAAACCCGTCTTGTGATCACCTAGTGGCGAATCCGCTGATTCCAGCGATGGATCTGAGACATCGGTCGTAAAAGCCCTGAAGGTGTCTCAGACCCTGCGCTCGAAGTGGCCAAGTCTCGCAGTCAGTCCTGTGAGACCCAGTTGGATGCCTGTTTGATTCCACAAGTGTCTCAAATTGGCAAAATGTACCCTGGCCTTTGAGATTCGTGTCACACTACCGTATAGCGTTCTACAGCAGTCATGTTTTAAAGACTGCAGTATGAATTCGCAATTTATGAGCTCGAAGCATGTCCCGAAGGATCTTAACATCGGGATTTCAAGGACGCTTCAGTGTTCATCAGTGACAAAAATAATGGGGAGAGTGGGCACCCTTGTCGGACAACACAGGTGTGCGAATACAAACAACGCATGATATTCACGAAGTTCTGCATGCAGTCCTGTTGCCCAAGCGTGTTTAGAAGAAACAACCGGCCCGCAAAATCCAACGCACACTTGAATCCAAAAAACACCAAGATTGTAGGGTGCGTATACGCATATTGTTGCTCTAGCAATTGGTGGAGTGTGAAGATATGGTCAGCATAGCCTCTTCCAAACAGGAGTCCTGCTTGCTGTTCTCGGATCCCGCCTTCACACGACTTTGCAAGACGACGCAAAATAAGGAACGCAAAGAGTCTAGTTACGACATTTAAGCTTACTGCACGAAATAACTTGGCCAGGATGCGAAACGTTCAGGAAGCTTTAAAAAGTGAACTTCCTTAGTGGATACACGAAAAATCAATTAGTTTCTTCCTCACATCCTTATGTTTAATGTCAGACTGGCTTGGGATAATGGCAATTGGGTGTTGGGACGTACCTCCGCACTTACACGTGACTCAGTTACCTTAGCTTGGAGTGTTGGATGCTATCTTTGGGCGAAGTATTAGCTGCTTCACCAAAACCCGTCTTGTGATCACCTAGTGGCGAATCCGCTGATTCCAGCGATGGATCTGAGACATCGGTCGTAAAAGCCCTGAAGGTGTCTCAGACCCTGCGCTCGAAGTGGCCAAGTCTCGCAGTCAGTCCTGTGAGACCCAGTTGGATGCCTGTTTGATTCCACAAGTGTCTCAAATTGGCAAAATGTATCCTGGCCTTTGAGATTCGTGTCACACTACCGTATAGCGTTCTACAGCAGTCATGTTTTAAAGACTGCAGTATGAATTCACAATTTATGAGCTCGAAGCATGTCCCGAAGGACTGGATGACTTTGGTCAGCTTTCCTAGGGATGTTTGCACTTCTCACTTTTGAAAAATAAAAACAGTATTGTCTGGATATTCCAGGTCCACAAGATTCTTGCTCGCATAGATCTTTATATCGGGATTTCAAGGGCGCTTCAGTGTTCATCAGTGACAAAAATAATGGGAAGAGTGGGCACCCTTGTCGGACAACACAGGTGTGCGAATACAAACAACGCATGATATTCACGAAGTTCTGCAGCATATCCTGTTGCCCAAGCGTGTTTAGAAGAAACAACCGGCCCGCAAAATCCAACGCACACTTGAATCCAAAAAACACCAAGATTGTAGGGTGCGTATACGCATATTGTTGCTCTAGCAATTGGTGGAGTGTGAAGATATGGTCAGCATAGCCTCTTCCAAACAGGAGTCCTGCTTGCTGTTCTCGGATCCCGCCTTCACACGACTTTGCAAGACGACGCAAAATAAGGAACGCAAAGAGTCTAGTTACGACATTTAAGCTTACTGCACGAAATAACTTGGCCAGGATGCGAAACGTTCAGGAAGCTTTAAAAAGTGAACTTCCTTAGTGGATACACGAAAAATCAATTAGTTTCTTCCTCACATCCTTATGTTTAATGTCAGACTGGCTTGGGATAATGGCAATTGGGTGTTGGGACGTACCTCCGCACTTAAGGACTTTTTGGATGCCCCTCCCCCACTACTGGCTTTACTGTGCTCCACAAATCAGCCACAAAAGGCTGTCTGGCCTTTTATCCTATAACAAACTAATCCCACTAATCATCATTTCAGTATCCACACTGCCCCATTCTGCTTAGATTGTTTGTGTGTATGTATGAAACGTCGTATGCCAATCCCTACCACGGTTGCGGAATCTCTTCTTACTCACAAGCAAACACGAGTGACTGACTTTTCTTACCGTAACTCAACCAACCGGCCAATCCTCTGGTTCGTCAGGTACGGGGAAAGCGGGGGTGGGACGTTGTAAATTCACAATTTCTGAGGATTCAGACCTCCGATGTCACATGACCCCTCATTTTCTTACCGTACTACATTTCATGTGGTTAATGGACAGCTCATTTCGGTGAGCTAAGTGTGGTTTGACGTCTTTCTTTTTCGAATCGAATGGGACAGCAGTCAAACCGAGCTTCCTGTTTGAACGTGTGCTTCTAATTGCTTGTTCTATTTTCGGTAGGCCCCAAGTTCATTTTCCAGTTCAGTCAGATACTGGACAGAATTTCTCGGCGAGAACTCCACTGGGATCATCAACTAGTAGCAATATCTTTCAATAGCTTTACCCAAACCTAGAAAGGACATCATCATCATTATTCTGAAAGTCGAGCAGCACTGGCGCCACACAGGCTGTTTCTTACTTCCCACATGTTTTTTACTCGGTTGCAGTTTGTTCGCTTTGTCACCTATATGTAGGCGTGGAAAGCAACGCTGTTCTTCCTAGGCGATGGATTGATTTGCTGCGATTATGAACAAGCCGTCAGAATGTATTTGTCAGAAACACCTACTACACATTCAGAAAACCATTTTATAGTTTCCTCGTCGCGAATACATTGACTCCTAACCGAGACTCGGGGTATGGTTTTCTAGTACTTGAGGAGGCTTCGTCTAGCTGAAGTGCGACGAAACTGCCCACACTGTGAATTTGTATGTACGCTGTGAAGTTTTCCCTCCACAATTATGATAGACGGACCTTCGAGACTACCACAGGAAATAATCGGCCTTCCAAGACCAATAAAATGCTCTACGACCTCTGGCCTCTCCCTGCATTGAATTGCTGCACATCGCTACTTTTTCATGCAACCCCCTTACTGATGCCTGGGATAGGTAGTCCGCTCCGTTGGGACTGTTTGTACTTCTTCGATTTGCAGAGTCAGAAGAATGTCATCCACACACACATGCCATGAGGTATGTGTACTCGAGTGCCGATTTTTCCATGATAAGCCTAGTGCGGAGAAAGGCAAATATTCAGCCGAAAGTTTTAACCCTCCAGTATGCAGTCTGAGGATGTAAGGTGGGAACCTTGGCACGAATACCCTTTGGGAAGAGCCAGTATATCCCAATTCCAAATATGTAGATATCCATTACAGTTCTCTTGAAATCTGCACTAATTGTGTCCTTACGGTTTTAAGGTAGCATCGATTTCCCCCAGTTTTTATGTTCCTCTTTCTACATCAGTTGATGGACGTTTTTTCCCTCTCAATTCAGAAACATTCTTCCTCCAAATGCATCGGATTACGAGGAAGTTTGGATTGACCCAAGTACAACTAGTGCTGACTGTCTGAACACAGCGTTGGAGAAGTTTGGCTGTGGGGTGAGTGATCTGGTTTGCTTAACTTTTCGTGGCATTTGGCGATATGAGCGCAAGCTGTTCTGGGTTAAACGGGTACCATATACCCTCTTTTCTTTTCCCTCATTTTTCAATCTATGATTAGTGAATTGTCAAATCAGCTATTTATTCATTAATTCACTCCCTCACTCATTCACGTGCCTGATGTACCTTCTGGATTGACAGATTTATATCTAATTCTCAAAACGCCCAATGAATGTCGTAGCGTCCGGAACACTAGATTAATAAGCTACCAATGAGCATGCAAATGAATTAGGCGTCGTGTGCATCCTATGGACGTAGGACTGAAAAATCAATCCTCACCATAGTGCAGTATGAACCCAGGCGACATGCTTCGGCCATTTTCGTTACAGTCGCTTATCCATTCACCATCCAGATACATTTCTAATTATTTGCCACCTTGGAACCATGGTTGCTGTGATGCAACAACCATCAATCTATGTATGCTTTCAGTACATAGTGAGGGATCATCCACAGTAAGATTTGCGAGCCTGAAGCAGTACGCTTCAAATAATGGGGAAGCTACTCAACAGTAGGAAGTAGTTCAAAAATACAGCCAGAAGAACATAATTACATTTATATCTTTGTAATGTACTACTCATAAGGTTGCTGAAAATCCGTCGACAGCCCACGACCGGTTTCGCCCTTTTTGAGGCTCATCAAGAAACACTTGGACACCATGAAAACGACGCATAGGTAATTGCTTGTGTTACTTTAGGGATGTAGTTCACACAAAAGATCGAAATTGCCGGTTATATCACTCAAAGTCCGGATTTCGCATGGGTTCAGGCAAGCGAATCTCGGTGGTAATCACATGGTGGCTAGACATACTGTTCCACTCGTGTGCGGTTTATGTCTGACAATAATGAGGTTGTGCACGCTGATTCTCGGTTCTGTAGGCTGTTAAAAGTAGGTGTTGCTCTTGCCTACTAAAGTTCGAAGATACTGAATGCACAAATGTGTAGTTTTTCCCAACATCTGTAGTCCGCTAAGACCATTGTGATTTACGGGTACCTATTTTAAGACGAAGATCTAATGGAGTCCGATTTCTCACATAGCGACCCCCCTAATTGGAGAGAGAATTCTCATCGAAAAGTTCATTCGAGTCAATCGCTGAGAGGATGAGTACGCGGAAGGTCTTGATATCACTTTTGATATATCCAGCATTCAGATGATAGGTGTGAGAGGCTTGGCACACAAGGTCGGATGGACAGACGGGCACATTGCCGCGAGATCACCCCCCCTCTGCACTGAAAGTCGAAAAATCAGCGCAACTTTTCCATTTGTCAGGTATCCCTTCCACACCATTTAACTGAAAGTCGAAAAATCAGCGCAACTTTTCCATTTGTCAGGTATCCCTTCCACACCATTTAACTGAAAGTCGAAAAATCAGCGCAACTTTTCCATTTGTCAGGTATCCCTTCCACACCATTTAACTGAAAGTCGAAAAATCAGCGCAACTTTTCCATTTGTCAGGTATCCCTTCCACACCATTTAACTGAAAGTCGAAAAATCAGCGCAACTTTTCCATTTGTCAGGTATCCCTTCCACACCATTTAACTGAAAGTCGAAAAATCAGCGCAACTTTTCCATTTGTCAGGTATCCCTTCCACACCATTTAACTGAAAGTCGAAAAATCAGCGCAACTTTTCCATTTGTCAGGTATCCCTTCCACACCATTTAACTGAAAGTCGAAAAATCAGCGCAACTTTTCCATTTGTCAGGTATCCCTTCCACACCATTTAACTGTTCAAAGTGCTGTGTAGAGCGATGACCGGGAATTTTTTCGAGGCTTTTTCAAGCGTTCCGACCAGCGAACGTCTTTGGCTAGTACACGTGTTTGACTCTCATGCCGGAGACGTCAACAAAACCGCTGTGTGTGAACGCTACGCAATCGGTTGTCTTCGAAACGCGTTCACCTTTCACGCGTTTATTGATCATCTTAAACAGAGTAAAAGCGCGTCTGACGGGGCCAGTACAAACGCCCTGGCTACGCATATATCTCCAGCGCCAGTTAAAACTTGGCAGTTGGAGAACAGCGAAAAATTTGAAAAGACACTCAAAATTCTAGTAGTTCCTACTTGCTTCCCTAAGATCCTTTCGGTGGTGATCGCTGCTCTACATTGATGGGACCAGGGCATCAGCGGAGCAACAGCACCCAATCAATGAACTCTCCCTTTTACTTTCATTAATAGCACCTCGGATCCGACGACTGTTATTTGAGCAGCGTATGTATGGACCGACAAGTTTACGAACGAAGGCTGGCTGACGATGAACTACTCGTTCCGTTCTTTAGCCAACTTCGTCAAGAATCTGCTCGCACCTCCCAACTCACTCGTCTAGAGCTGCGCTTCGTTGTGGACGATGCTGCCGGGTCGCATGCGGTTTCTTTGTTTGTGGGAAATTTAAAGGAGAATCTCTCACAACGACTGTACGAATGCATATTGTTGGAGAAATTGGGCGAGGAATATCGGTGGGATACGATTGATGCCATATATTACGAGAGTGGCTGTCTGGTGCTTACCTACAGAGCGAGTGAGAAGGCGGAGCGAGCGTACGACTTGTTGAAGGTAAGGTCTCGTTTTGTCTTCTGTCAGACCCCCACCCGATTTGTTCTTCGCATGCGCCGAAATGGTCACAGCTGAATGATCATGATTAATTTTCATTATATCGAATGCATTTTTTTATGTCCAGGCAGTCCTCTCTAGGTTTGCTCTACCTGAGTGTATTTTTGAGCTTCTGCCTCCTTCCAATGTGATGGCGGTGAAATGGATCAAGTGGTTAGAGTGCGAATTTACTCACCGGAAGGTTCGTGGTTCGAACCTGACCTCTGTCTCTCGACTTCCCCTGTCTAGACTTGGGTGACCTGGCAGTATCCCAGCCCTCGTACAACCTTCGTGTGGCATGGCACCTAGGCACCGAAAGGGTGCTACAACTGAACGAATGTGATGGCAGTTGTGCATCAAAGTGACCAATTCGGTGTTCCCGGAAAACATCTCGGGTTCTCAAGTTCACAGTTACTCAGGTAGCAACCCGCACTGTTATTCAATGGTGACTAGCAGTCTACCATGACGGGGGTAACCTACGTATTCGGTCACCATGTGGAAACTAACTTCCGTTTCCGTTCCGACCATTCCAATTTCCCTCATCCCGCATTCCAAACACGTTTGTTTTGTCGTCTTGGCTATTGGTTGACTGTCTCATTTGTTAGTACCTGGTTGTTATCTATGCAATATGTAAACAAGGCTTTAGTGTCGCTGCTTCACAAAGTCTGTGATTGATAAACATCAATAACAACTCTCTTTTTTTCATCAACACCTTTGTTTCGGACTTGATTTGTCCCCATAAGCACCACGTCTTGGCACCCACAGTGATATTAGCGTCTTTACCCCACTGTCTGAGGAATCAGTGCGTCAGTGCACTACTTGATGTATGGATCGTTCCACGGGTCTGCCAAACGATCTGTAAATAGGGTGTCCAAGCAGGTAAGTTTCTGTTCGCCGGACAAGTTGTCACAGTACCGACCCGGCGCAGTCCGTTCCAGAGGCTTCCGCCATTGCCATAAGTTCTCAACTGGATGCTTCACTTTAAAAGGCCGAATGGTATTCAGCAAAAGAAATTCACCGGCAAAGACTGACCAGACGAGAGAGAGCACAAAAACACAAATTATAGACAACGTTGGACTAGATTCACAGCCCATTCTTTTTATCTCTAAGTGTTCGAATTTCTCTTTTCCACATCTGAAGTATGATCTGTTTCGATTACATGAGATTTTGGAATGTGAGGGTTTTCTGCTGTTATTTCTGGACACATTGCAGCTCCCTTTCTAACCCTACCGGGCGTTTGTAAACATCTATCGTGTCTCTGCCTAGTACGATTGTCTCTCCAATACGACCGCAATAGATTGTTCCTCAGAGTTCAAGACTCATGTTCGAACAACTCAAGTTGTAATGCATTGTATAATTGCTCGTACTTTTGGCAAAGCAGCCACCCACATCTGCTTTTTTTAATCCCCATTTCAGGATGCTATGTTGATGGACAAGCAGCTGACCGCATTGTTGCTGCCCACAATACACCCGAGGCATCTTCCAGAGGGAGTACAACCACTTCTGGTCTTTGTCAATCTCAAATCTGGTGGCTGTCAGGGTCTGGATTTGATTGTTGCGTTTCGCCGTCTACTTAATCCCTTCCAGGTGTGACCTCTGTTTTTCTCTTTTTTTTGCTGCTAATGTCGTTGCCATTATCGACCTTTTTACCGTGTCAAATTTCTCCTACCGGTTTGTTCTTACACAGGTTGGATAGTTAGTACTTGAGCAACTCGGTAGGTTCCCAGTTTGACAAGCCCGGACAATTAATTTGAACCGCTTTCCATCCCCCCTTCGTGAGCATTAGTCAGAATTACTTTTTCCCCTGTACTGCATGTCGACCACCGTCCATGTTTTGTTTCGTCCTTTACTTTTCGCTTAGGCAAGTGGATCTTTAGCCGTAATTGAGTGTTAGTCAAACGGAACTCATTCATATGTAGGGCATGTGTAAACTAATGCCCGTTGAACACGTCTCAAAACTGCAGTTTGACATGTCTCCGACGACTATCTAAGATTTTGCTAACTAGCTCGTGGACCCCGGTGGTCGTGTTATCCGGGGCAAACGAAAGCTGAAATTCACTCTAGCATGCCGATGGTTTCTGCAGTCTTCCTTTTCACACACGCTTGACTCCTGCGCATGAACTCACTCTTTCCCGCTTTATTCCACCNCACTTCGCTCCTCAACTCTGAGTCTTGCGTCATAAAACTGACGGGATGTGGGATAGCCCGAAGGATAACTGATTAGCTGAGTCTTGACTGTCTGGGCAGCGCCAGCGATGCGTCCAGTACACATCGCTAGCGTGACCTTGATTACAACCTACTTTTGTTTGACTTGGCTTTTTTGGAAACCGCTAGAAAGTTTCGAACTTGCTTTTCATCGCACTGAACTTTCCATCGTGGCGTGTCTGTATCTTGTGCGTGTGTGTGAGCCACGGTACCACAGGGTGAGCACTGGAAGTGGTACTTAACGGCCCCCATGTAGCTGCGAAAAGGGCACCGTGGAACAAACACTGAGTGAGGTTACGAGTGACGCTCACACAATTTCCTCACAAAACAGGACTAATGCCTTGATATCCATGTTTTCTACATGCCATTGTATTCCTGGTGGATGATTCTGGCGGTCAAGGTGAGAAATACACGGGAGTTTTCGGTGAAACACTACCCACACAGCTCCAAATACATTTTTGTGCGTCTTCGAGTTGGACAGTCCCTCCTCCCACTGCCAAGTAAGTCGGACTTTCGGTTCCGAATCCATGGCCTTGTGGATCGCATGGTTGAGTGATAGACTAATCCACGTTTTCAGCCTGAGAAAAAGGTACAGAAACAGCCGATAGCCTCTCCCACTCATCGGCTTTATGCACTTTTTTCATGCCAACTCTGTCTTTCTAACGCTTGTGTTGAGATGCCAGTATTTCAGTTCTTGAACTCAGTCATGTGTCCATCAGTCACTTCCACTGAACCGGTGATCCGCGAACCTGATTCTTTTTTCCGAACTGACTGGCTGGGAGGAAGAGCAACTTCGCATTATTTTGTAGTCGACTGTTACCTTGTGTAGTATGTATGAGCATGGTTTTGACATGGGAGCTCTAACGAATCAGAAACCAAGATCTTCCCATTTATCGGCTTGCTTGATGATATCTTCAGGTGTTCAACTTGGACTACGGTGGTCCCCTCCCCGGGCTCTACTGCTTTCGACACTTGTCTTCGTACAAAATCCTTATATGTGGCGGAGATGGAACCGTTGGCTGGACCTTGTCCTGTTTGGATATTGTCGGCCAGGATGCCGCGTGCAATTCTCCACCGATCGCTCCATTACCGCTAGGTACTGGGAACGATTTGGCTCGAGTACTGAGGTGGGGTTCTGGCTACTCCTCCACGGAAGACCCGTTGAGCATACTAAAAGATGTGGTTGCGGCGGAGGAGGTCCAATTAGATCGGTACGTGTTGACTAAATCACTGTTTAATGAATCGGATGTACAGTAATTCACCTTCGAAGGACTTTTGGCGCATGCCAAACCATCAACATGGTAGATTTGCCTTTTCGTGTGAAGCTGTAGACCGTATCAGCTTACGCAAATTTTTAATTGTCTGCGAACAAGATTTGTGTTGGATGAATTACTGATTGATCACGTGACTGTTGATCTGTTAGCCGAGCTTGTATGCGTCGCCTCATCTCATGTTCGAGCAGCATTACTGCTGCTTGTTGCAAGACGAATGCTCTGTACCTATCGTCGACCAATTTATGAGCCACGCCCAATCAGAACTAGTCTCCTTTTTTGGTATCAGCGGTGCGTAAATTATTCACGATCTATCGTGACAATCGACCCGTTGAATCCGAACTAATGGACTAGGACATTTTCAACTTGTTGATCCCCTTAGGGTGTTGTTTTTTTGTTGAACTGTTTGCAGTGCGACAAATTCTGTGGCGCCCTAAATTACCTGATCTGTTGGAGTGGACAGTGATCAGTGTTTTCAGTCGTTAATCGTTGTGGGTAGTGCGGGGGTGTATCTGTAGCTTGTGTTGTACTGTTATGAATCGAGGCATGCATTGAAAATGAAATATGAAAAATGAAAAATTGATATATGCAAGCTATTAACAGTGTTTACGGTAAAGCTAACCAAATAAAGGGAGAAAACCTGACGCGATTTGCTTTTGTCCAAGTTTATGCGCATTAATCAATATGTGGCGTCGATACTCGATGCTAAAATATCGTAAGTTGATTTGCTAAGAGAATACGCTAACAAAGACGGGAGAAGTTTTGCTCAACAAGATTTGGTTAAACCTATCAAACTCTCGGCCTATCGAGGGGGCGCTTCTATTTTAAAGAAGGATGGGGTTACAGAAGTCAGAGGGTATAGTGGGATCTACATTTTAAAGCTGATTTGATGCAGTTAGCATTCGTGCCATCGAACAAAGTTAGTGCAGATGCACGCATCTTTTGGTGAGATCAAACTCATTTCGGGCAAAAAAGCACTTCGATTTCGCCTGGCGAGACACATCATTAATAAGGTTGCTGAAAAATCCTTCCACGGGGGGGGGGGCGAGATGGACCAAGGGGTTAGAGCGCAAATTTACTGCTTCTCGACTTCCCCTGTCTAGGCTTGGGCAACCTGGCAGTGTCCCAGCCCTCGTGCCTCCATCGTGTGGCGTTGCAGCTAGGCACCGAAAGGGTGCTACAGCTGAGTGATTGTATTCCGTCAAGGAAATGTAGTGCAGTGCGTTGAATATCGTACCAACTGAAACATGGGACAACCTTTGTGTAGCACTTTCAGTTGAAAACTACCATAAACGAGGGTATCATTTGAGTCTCTTGGTAGCACCAATGTAACTTGCAGTAAATGGGGTCAACCAGACCAGTGCAGGGTGTGAAATTGGTTACATAGGTTGGGAACTATACTTTAAAAGTTGGAGTTGAGTGAGGAATTATCATATGACGTGGCTATGGTATCAGTTGCGGAGCTTTAAACAGCATAACACCATCTTAACTGATAGATCGTGTATAGACGGATCTGTGTGTGAAAGGTAACGAGGTTCGATGATTGAGCTCCAGATAGTTCAGGGGTGAATGTGCAACTTACTGACCACAAGATCCGTGGTTCGGACCCGACCCCTTGTCTAGGGTAGGCAACATGGCAGTAGCTCGTGAGCTACAGTTCAACGCTTGTTATTTATTATTATTGGGGGCGATGAAATTGGAAAGGATTCTTCCAGCGCACCCGCTGAGACTTAGGAAGCAATCTATAATTTAACAGAATTTGGGATACACTCAAATGCTCAATGCTGGAAAACGAATTTGGCAGACGGTACCTAGTCTGATTGAGGAAAAGCAAGGGAACCTCCACCTCAGCTCATGAAAGCTGTGGAAGAACAACGAAGGAATAGAAATTGAACTGTTATCACACTATCCAGGCACGACTGCTACCAAGTGAGTATTGAAAGGCGGCATTGAACCAGCCGTAAATCATCAGTCCGGCTAAAAATCAACTTGATATTTATAGATGGATTTATAGGAGGATGAACGTTTTCGAGACAAAGTTTGTAAGCGAATTGTAAGCTTTAGATAACTCGGTGGTTAAGGCATGAACTTATTGACTGAAAGGTTTGTGGTTCAAACTCACTCGCGACATCTCCACCACCCCTATCCGGGAACTCGGTGGTTAAGGCACGAACTTATTGACTGAAAGGTTTGTGGTTCAAACTCACTCGCGACATCTCCACCACCCCTATCCGGGCCTGGGCAACGCGGTAATAGTTCGGTTCTCGAGCTTCCATCCGGTGGCGTGTCAACTGGGTATCCAAAATGTATTACAACTGAACGATTATTTTAATATATTTTCATATCTGTGATGGCAGACACCTATAGTACTATTACTCGGCGACTCACAACGCCGGTTGGATTGGAGGGATGAATTTTCGGGGAAACAACAGTCTCATTTCAAAGTATGATGAGACGACGAAACAATATGAAATGGAAGTCAATTGACAAATTGTGCGAATGAGAGTTGAACAATGATCCCCACATTCATATCGAGTTTGTTGTTATGCCACTTGAATCGTGTACTTAGTTGTATCACTACTGTAGGGAGTGGTTTTTATGTCCGGGTTGGGGGACAGGACACCTACGTCATATATATTCACGGGTACAAGGAGAATTGTATGGGTGGTACATAGATCAACTACTTTATGTCATACAAGTTGGATTCACTTGTCAACTGGGAAGATGCATACCGGCATGCGACCTACAAGAAGCACTAGGGCGATCCAAGCGTGATCTGAACTTAAATCCCTATCCCTCACCTTGATACTGGTCTTGCAGCGCTTGTTTGTCGTCGTCATTATCATCACTGTCTCTAGGCCACTCCTTTATGGTCTTAAACCTACAATCAACCTTTTTTCCTGTCCCACCTCTGTCCCCACTGAGCAGTTGGACATTTGTTGTTCGGCCTGCTGAGGAGTTCAAAGACGAGACCAAGTTGGCACTGGAAACCCAAAACAATGCACCCACAACAAACGAGGAGAATTCAATCATGATCATCATGAACAGCTATTTTGGCATAGGCATCGATGCCGATCTCTCATTGGATTTTCACAATGCACGATCGGAAAATCCGTCTAAGTTTAATAGTCGGTATGTGCTGTCGAACATCATTCTTTTGCTTTCCATTTTTTTCTGTCGGTTGGCGTGCCTCATTTTCTTGCTGGTATACAGTCCTGTTGAACCTACTGAGTTGCGATTGTAAGTCAACGTTAAACGAGAAACGTGCGACTTCAAAACCTATGGCGTGATAGCCCATTTGAAATTCAACATGTCCTGTTCAGCTCATCTCAGCCGACATAACATGCCACCTTAAAACGTTATCTCTCTAGTACAATTTCAAAAATGCCAAGCGAAACAGATCGTTTTAAAGATGGGGATCGACGGATAACTCGGATAGCCCAGTGCACAACTACACGGAGGGGGATCGTTGTTGGGGGGTTGTTATATCATAAAATGGAGCATCATTTTTGTAGATAATACATGGATTCCGGTTTTTTCTACTCGGCCGACTTCCATGATGTGTATAAAAATCACCTCTAAGCGCCGACAGACGGTTGCCGAGGTCACTGTGGAATTGAAAAATTTGAGGCACCGTGAGTTGTTGGTTCAGATATTACAGTAAACTAACCTGAACACCGCTAAAACTGTTGAGCGGAATTCTGTACCGATACCGCTTTACTGCTCGCATTTAGACACTGCGACGGCCAATAAGTCTGTCTCACACGTGATCGCCCAGAATGTCGGGCCAATTGCCGATCCAGCATCCAGCCGAGCTCAGATTGGCCGACCTGGTGGACCCTACAGCCAGTCGTAATCTAGTGACCGCCGGATGCAGACTGCCATTAGCGCAGAAGGCGTCAGGATTTCCATAATGCTTTCGCTCCATATAATTTATATACGCGATGCGTCGCACGTGTTTTTTTTTACCTGGATTTGGGTGTTAATGCACGTTGTGCACCTTTGATGGGGATGCCTAGCTTGGAAGGTTCAGGCTGAGAACTAATGTAAGGCATTAACTATATTACAAAACCATCGATCCCAGGCGGATCTTCATTTTGGAGGACGGTACTAAGTGACCTTATTACATTAGTTACCAAAAATGCTTTCTTTCTGTAAATCGCTTAGTGGGGGTTCGTTCAAAGGCTTATTTTGCAGAAAAATGATTTATTCTATCAGCACGAGAGAAACTCTTACACCTTACGGTGCTTCAATACAAAATGGGGGCGAGATAGCTCGGTTTGTTAGAGCGTGAATTTACTGACCGGCCGATCCGTGGTTCGAATCCGATATCTGCCTATTGACTTCCCCTGTCTAGGCTTGGGCAACCTCGCAGTATCCCAGCCCTCGTGCTTCTTTCGGGTGGCGTGGCAGCTAGGCACCGGAAGGGTGTTACAGCTGAATTTCAAAAAAAAAATACCGAATGTTTAAATCGGACTATGGGTTTGCTCTTCAGAAACCTCCCCGTCGTGGTATCATGTGCCAAGTCATTCATTTCAATGGAGATTTCGTCCTGTCAGTAAGACCAGTGTATGCTGAAAAGCCATTGATCACTTTACAGCTGTTTCTGCTTTTGTGGGAATCACCAGGATCACCCACAGGACGAAATCTCCATTGAAATGTCCAACTCTGCTCACACTACCAACGACCATTCATTTAAAAAGGTAAGGAGTACTGATCTGGAGTTCTCGGAAACGTACCTTTTATGGTAACATCTGCACCGTGACAGTCGTTCGTTAAATGTCTGATTTGATCTGTTTTGTCTTTTCTGTCTTCTTTCGAACGGAAAGGCTGCTAGGCACCGAAAGAATGTTAAAGCTGAACGATGATTTCTTTTAAATGTGTATACCTCATTGTCAATACCGGAATCAACCAGCTTTAGTTTCGAATAGGAGTCCAGTGCTAAGTAAAATGTTCATGCACCCATCTAACACCGAAAAAAGTTCGTCACTTTGCGAATGCTCACCCTTTATTGTTTTGTTTACCGTAGAAGATATTTACTTTCAACCCAAACTATTAAAAGACGATTTTTCGAGTTGTCTAGTTTCAGAACTTGCACAAGATTACGTTGAGTCTTTTCTTCGCTCGTTGTCGCAGCTAGCCCAACTGTTCACGAAAACGGAAAAAACACCACTGCGGAAATTGCAAAAGTCAATATTGTTCTGCCAGGCACCACAGTTCTTTTACACCGTAGTTATATTCGGGTTGAGAGTTTTACGACTGCCTGCGAATTGAACATATTCGGAGTCGTAAACCACTTTGCTAGCTATCACCACAGCCCCTTGATCGAATGAAAATAAGGTCTGTTACCTGTCCGTTTTAGTTGTCATTCCAGCGGCAAGGTCTGTTATTTATACGGTTGTCAGCCCAGGATAGTTGATATTCTTTAGGTAGTCTGTTCGGCCAACTCCATTAATCCGTGTTCCGTAGGTCAATGTTGACATTATCATCATCGACTGCATGACATTAGTGTTCAACACCGATGCTTCACTGCCGTACAACCATGATTTATTTGAAAGCCTTATTGTAAAGAAAAGAGTAAGGGTGGACAGGGAAGAGACTTAGTGCTAGCTTACCACAATCATTCCGAGGTGCCTACACCTCCAGACATTCACTCAGGCAATCTGGATAGAAACTGACAACAAGAATACCACTGACATCAGCTGGAGTGTGATAGGTGTTCGTGTCGCCATGTTTCACGGAACCTGGGTAATGTGGTCCGGAGCATGAAGATAAATAACATATTCCTGATTACCTCAGAAGGAGAACTAATTCGCAGGTTGCGTGATAATTTAATATGAAAATTCGTCACTCCAGGATCCAGTCACCACGCGTTGTGAGTTTTGTGACCGCAGGACAAGTGGTACTGTATCCCGTTCAAGTGCAACCACCGCGGATCGACCTCTCATGACCGAACGGTTTAGTCTTCAACTACTAACCTGAGGGTTGTGAATTCAGATCGCCCTGGAGATAAGCACTGTTGATAATTCCCAACAAGGATGAATGAGCTATACAATGCTCTTCATATTTTCGGCGAAAGCCAAGTTGATGAGTGACAAGCGCTGTCAGTTTTCGGGGTCGGACTTTGTGGCCAGACGTTTCTCATGGAACGCAGGCACTTGGGTTGTTTGGTACAGTCGTGTCGATGAGTTATAGCCCGCCGCATGACGCAAGTGAAAAAACGGTTAGACCACACACCGTCCAACGAACCCCTTCGGGACAGGTCAAAATCGTTCTCCTGTTCAAACATTCTTTTTAGAGGGTACATTTTCCTAATCATACAATGGGATAACCTGTTAAGCACATCTATAACTAACGTCGACTGGCATGTGGGTAGTGATGAACCACCCAGCCGTCTGTGAGCAGCACATTCGTCTGAAGAGGTTCATACGGAGAAGGACTCGGCGAAATGCACTCATTTGCATACCGATTTGACTTTGACGGGAGACTTATTGGAACCCAGCTGAATCTCTCGCTTATGATGTTTCTAAGGCTTGCGTTGACACCACATCAGTTTTTAAACTTCACACTCTCCATGCAGCTTGTGTTATCAGTCTATCAGCAATCGATCTAATAGGACACCCCCATGTCGTTCCATCGCATCTATCGAATTCAGACTTGTTTGTTTTCCTCATATCCGAATCTGTTTTTCGCAAATCGACCATTATATTCATGGTAAAAGAAAGTAGTCGTACCCTTTAATGATAGCAAGATACTTTGCTGTGTACATCACATTGGAGAGTACCTGTTCCACGTATTGTTATCCCTCTATTACGACTACCTGTCTAATGCGACCGAGTTTGTTTGACCTGTTCACCCGCTGCCCTTTTATTCCTACCCCACCGCAGGATCCACAACAAAGGTGTATATTTCAAAATCGGCCTGCGCAAGATGATGAACCGAACCGCCTGCAAAGATTTACACAAACAAATTGTTGTCGTAGCCGACGGAAAGCTTCTCACTCTGCCTCCAATCGAGGGCCTCATCGTGCTCAACATTCACTCTTGGGGTGGTGGAGCCAATCCTTGGGGTCTGGAGAAAGACGACGTGTTCAACAAACCGACTCATTATGATGGCTTGCTGGAAGTGGTGGGCATTTCTGGCGTCGTCCACATGGGACAGATATACTCTGGCCTAGGTTCTGGAATTCGACTGGCCCAGGCTGGTCATGTACGTACATCTGCCGGGACTCGTTGTTTATGTATCACATGTGACCCACATTCATACTTCTCTTTTGTTATTTCAGTTGAAGATCCTCTTAAAAACGGAGCTACCAATCCAAATTGATGGAGAGCCGTTCATCCATCCACCTGGGCAAATCGTGGTACTTCGGTCTGCGCTGAGAGTAAGTGACGTACACGTTGTTGATTTGTTGTGAATTTGGCGTATAAGACGTGGAGTATCAGCGTCACTAATTAAACAAGGGGACCAACGCAAATAGTGACATTGTTTGAGTACATCGTTAACCCGGCATTATGACGTCTACCGTGGGTTGGACCGATAGAACATAACCGTTATTCTGTCCCAAAAGCTTTTCGCATTTCTGTGGACCGATAGTACCTAATGGATCTAGGGTACAAAACCATCAGTAATCGCCGGACCGGATCTCTCTTCATCATCTGGCCAGTAACACCTCTAGTAGGAACTAATTTACATATTAACTGATGTTGTATTAAAAAATTCTGGACAGCCATTTGTTCTAAATGTACTTTTGAATAACTGACATGCCAGATAAAGAGGTAAAGCACCGTTAAATGTCGTCCAATTGTAAAACGTCCAAGTTTTGTATCCATCGTTCAAGACATTGTATGGACCCGGCTACTTGATGAACCTACAGAAGTGTCCATTTTTTCCTGGTAATAATGACCTGATCATGACTGAAATTCCCACAATTGCAAACCCCTGTCCAATAGGAACCAGTCGTAGAACCTAATCAAATGGATGCAGTCTTGGGAAGGTCCCTATTCGGAAGGGATCGACCGAATTCCCAGTTTTATGTGACAGCCCAACAACTGTTATGTCGGACAATTAATTTAGCAAGAAAATGTCTTTTATCCGCTTGCGTTTTAGATTGTTCTCTGTTTACTTGTTAGTTTTCAGAAGTGAATTCTGGAACCAAACATGGGGTGCTATTAGGTTGGTTCGAACTCGCCTTCTCCCGTCTAGGTTTGGGCAACCTGGCAGTATCCCAGCCTTCGTGCTCCCTTCGGGTGTTACAGCTGAACGATCATTATTTATAATTTTACCACTAAGGACTTCGTTCCCAAAATTTCACCGGTTGAAGACGAAACTGTATGACTTTTCCCATCGTCTTCAGATTGGTCTGCCGTCACTTATCGTCTACTGTTTCGTCTTTATTCGAGCTTTTTAAATGGTCGTCCTCAGGTTTTTCGTTACCGAAGGGATAACATCTACCACCGATTAGTAGGAACAGATTCTCTAACCAAAATCTGATGAATTAATTGTTACATCCCGCCTATTCAGACGCAACCAAGTAGTCGTGTATGTCGTGGTTTTAGACCGGATAAAGTTGCCTTGGTTGTCGGCGTTTTCGTGCGTTTCACGCCTGGATTATCAGAATGATCGACTTATGTTTACTCTCAAGACAAAGCGATCTGAAATCGGAGGTATTCGGTTGAACCCGAGCGAGGTCACGCAGGATTTGTCCATAATAAACTGATAGGTCAGACCAAACTCACGTATTACCATGTGGGTGGCTCGGATAAGTGGTAAGCTATTCTGAATTTACTAGCGTGGTTCGTTGATGTGCGAATTGAGACGCACATTGTCTATAAATCCGCCTTCAGGGAACAGCAAGGAATGTCCTACAACTCTAATCCCCGGGACTGACAATCGCTAACAGCTTCACAGTGGCGCGTCATGACTTCTTGACTGAGCTCACTGACCGTTATCTTACATCGTATTGTCAAAAAACAGGGTCAATCACTGGCGAGCCCATGTCTCCATGATACATCAGCAGTTGGCGACAACAATGGGTGGAGCGGTTGTTTTTCGAACTAATCTTTCTTCTAGTGCTGGCCTAGTTCCTCCAATTATACACAGAATTCATACAGTTTTAGTGGCCTGCGCAGTGTACAACCTATGGTTCAGAATCTGCCGTTCTACTTTGGTGCGATTTCCGTTTCTTTGAACATTTCGCTTTGATTAGTTTCCAGGAATAATTCCAGACGGTAAGTACAGCAGAATAGATTCAACTCGATAAACACTGTTCGTGAATTGTCCTTCCCCATTTCTCGTCTGTAGGCGATTATGCTACGGAAGGTCAAACGCATCAAACGGCGTACAGTGGAAGCCAACCTACCCATGGAACTTAGTCGCCTTGGGATCCAGCGACAATTACAACCAGAATCATTAGAGACAATCAGTGCGGATCACCGATCGTCGTCTCCCTCGCCGAGATCACCCTCATTGTCTTCTCTGACCCAGTTGGGGAACGAAACCAACTGGACGAATGCTACCTCAACTGCGCTGGCAGGGATGATTCATCAACCTGCGACGCCCTCACAACCAACCCAGTCCACGTCGTCGGCGGCTAGGCAACCTGTACTGCCCCAACTTCCACCTTGCCTGTTTTCCGGTGACGATGTAGAAATCCCTGTTGTGCACATCACTCCCATTCATCGCGGGCAAAAATTCGATCGTGATGGCTACCCCAAATGAACCTGTTTATCCAGGTGGCTGATAGTGTGATAGGGGAGGTGCTTTATACAATATACGGTAGTCCTTTGTCCATATTATCGCCCTACGCCCATTCAAATCATGCACCCGTTATGTGTCAAAATCACCGCGGATTACTTTGTCGTTATTTCCTGTATTATACGCATTCTTACTTGCGATGGTTTAAAGAGAACTATATGATCGTGCTTGCAGTACTCTTTCATTTGCCTAATCAGATGGGATATCTAGAGGTCATTCTATCTATTCGTGTCCCTTTGCCGGAAACAACGGTCACCAAAGACAGTCTCATGGGAAAAGGGGATATCTGGTCTTTTCAGGGTAAACGTCGCACACTCGGTGGTAACTAATGGAGAGTTGTTAGAAACTTCCCGGGGTTCGCTCCCTTTTTGTTCGACTAATACCTTTTAGGGATACCTAGTCAGCTACGATTGTGCTTGCGCAGTATTCGGGGGGTCAAGTCGACGTAACATCTGGGCTGTCACTGGGATAGATGGTTAGTTCTTTTCAACACGCTTGCGCAATAGGATGTGCCGCAGAAGTTCGTGTTCGACAAGAAAATCTACTTTCCATTTTTGTTTCGTTACATTATTCATGAAATGAGGTGAGCACTGTAGGATCTTCAAAATCCTAGTGTTCAGGTCCAGTTGATAACCTTATTGACCTGGAGTATGCAGACGACACTGTTCTCATTTTTGAAAAATTCGCATTACTTGAAAAGCTGACGAAAATCATCCAGTCCTTTGGCATATACTTCGCATCCGAAAATTGTAAAGCTATGCTACAGGACATACAATTTTTGAATATGTCTCGGAGAACTCAACAGTGACACTGGGGGTTTTGGAACACTATTGATATCTTGGGAATTGCATTAGCGTGACAAACGCAGTGGGGACACGAATCTCAAAAACTAGAGTCGCGTTTGCCAATTTGCGTCACTTGTGGCGCTAAAAGGCACCCAGCTGAGCTCCAAAGGACACGTTTACCCGTCTACAGTATGGGCTGTCTTGTTACACGGCTGTGAGGTTTGGCCACTTTGGGCTGAGGATCTCAGACATCTTCAGGATTTTGATCACCTATGTCTCAGGACTATAGCTGGAATCAGTGAATTCACAATGAGCCGATCAGGATGCGTTCAACACTGATAGCCAAGGTGGCTGAGCCATGTTTTACGTCTGTGGAGACGAGTGCTGTTTGCTGTGGCTAATTCAGACTGTCGGAAACCTAAGGGTGGACACGATCTGACACGGTGGATGGGAGTGATGTTACGAGGTGTTTTGGCGCTGTTGGTGACATCCAGGACGGGATCCACGTGATTCCCCGTGTTTGGCTGGAGACATTGAACAACATGATGGCTAAGCGATGTCGGTGGAGTTCAAGCTGTTAATTTCTGATCTGATTGTTGGAGTTTTAGGCATCTCGAGTGTTTGTCGCAGGCCAGTCCTAGGTCCTTCTCCGTCCCCCATCTCTTTCTTCGTTCGATTATAAGGTTTTGTTTAATTAAACTGACATGGTTGTGCGGTAGCGAAGTATCAGCGCTCTCATCTGGTGGTGATGGTCATCATGAGGGTCGATGGATTATCCGAATACAGNCCTAGGTACTTCTTCGTTCCCCATCTCTATCTTCGTTAGATTATAAGGTTTTGTTCAAATAAACTGACATGGTTGTACGGTAGCGAAGTATCAGCGCTCTCATCTGGTGGTGATGGTCATCATGAGGGTCGATGGATTATCCGAATACAGCGACTTGTTGACTGTGGTGGTCATGTGCCTCTCAGCTGAGTGCATCGGGACCTTGTTTACCCGGTTCAAACAGCTGGTCGTGGTGTCTCCGATACTGTTTGGCATTTTTTCAAGAGTTCGCTTCTGTTGTTTTTACTTTGTGATGTGTTCCGCAATGTAGTGGAGTCTGGTGGCTGTCGGTGATACACTAGTAGCGTACGCTGCCCCCACCGTTATTCTCGGTCGTTGAATTTTGAAACAATTCCTCCTATCACTGATCTGGTATCTTCGAATGCCTGTCAATGGATGAGCAAGTTGTTCCAAACGACCCAAGTGGAACTGCCGCCTTTGAGTACCCCGACCCTCATACGGGTATGGTTGAAGGCAAGTCGGGTTCACCACGTGAGTATTGTGGATTTTGGCTGTGTTGTGAGCTAGCGAGTTGAAATTCCATGGAAATCCGGAGGCTTACACAATTTTGTGGTCGCCTGCGGGAGGCTCAACGGTTTATATTGCTCTGGTGTCGCCGTTGGGTTTTTTTTTGGAAGAGGGACGCATCGTTCTTCCGCAATAAAGATCGCAGAATGAAGTTCTACTGACGATTGCTTCGATCGTTCCCCAAGTAACTTGACGTCTTCCTAACTTCTAGGTTGATAGCGTTGCCAAGCCACATTAAATTTGCGGATGAAATCATTCTTCCTAGTTAGTCACCCTCCCAAAACCAATTCTGATTCTACATTACAGACTATCGGTTGGAGATCGTCAGCACGCCCATCTATGTGGAAAGTATTGTATCCTGTTCGCATACCTCGGCCTGCAGAATAAGTAACTACATTCCAGGTGCTGGGATACTGTCGATTACGGGTACGGACGGATATGAGGTTGTCGACCAAGACCCGAGTATAGTGTTCCGTGCAATGGGTCCTCTGTTGTGAAAGCTGGCCTCTTGAAGAGGGAAATCCATAGTCTCAGTCTCCATTAGATGAGCAATTTACCAAGCACACGCCCAACACGCAACAAAGATGCACAGATTTCACTACCTGGGTCAAGGTTCGTGATTCCCGCACCGAACATTAATCGTAACGCAAACTGAAGACGAGTGACGGTAGACCGGCAACGCGCTGAGGCCGGTATGCCTCATCAATCGGGTTGGTGACCAGGTTAAACCTATTCACGACTTTTAGTTGTACCTTCTGATGATGGCAACATATCGCAGTCCTTTTCGGTTTGTTGGCCCATCATAAGGAGCCCCACTTTACAGTCTCAGTTTTGTTATTTCACTTTACTTTCGGTTTATTCTTGCTGGATCCATTCAGCTCAATGATATGACGCAAGCATGGCTTGACTGAAAATGATGGGAATTCCCCAACAGTATTCGAGTCAGTGATAGGAAAAGCCATTAGGAGTTGGTCATCGTAGCTGTTTAAACCTAGTCTGCAGGTCCAATGCGCTCTTCAGGAACCGAGATAATTTGGCCACACCGACTTTGTTTGCTCGGATTCGACATCGGAAATGGCTTTTTTCAGGGACACTACTCATGAGTTTGCTGAAAACTGTTCGACAGCCCATGACAGGTTTCGCCTTGATGTTTTATTGCCTAGATGGGTCCGGCCCTGTAGCAGGCTTCTCGCAGCAACTGCCACTGGCTGCTGTAAGCTGTCGCATCCACTAAGCCGCAATGGGCGACGTGGCATGCACCATCCGAGCTGTCTAAACAGCCACCGATAATTAAATAAATTCGGCTTTAACGGGAAACTCAACCAAATCTCATCCGAGTCACGTGTGTCTGATATTCTTCAACCGAATGCGCTGCACGAACGCCGCCTGATGTTTCAGTTGGTATCGCAGCATATTTACTTTCGTAAGATTGCTGAGCACCGTTCGACAGCCCACGACCGGTTTTGCCGTTCCGGGGCTTATCAGGTAGATGCAGTCCTCTAGTCTTCGTCAAATGTATGTTCTATTCGGACCAAAGTCGTGCGTAATTCGCGAAATATACTAATTTGACTTCATCGGGAGACTCAGTTGACTCACTCGTTCATGACAATGGACTGCTGCTGAGTGAATGACTGGAACGGTCTACATAAGAACTTTTTCGTGCAGATACGAAAGCCTCACCACAATAGATCCACAGTGCTCAGTTCATAAACCCCATAGAAAGCAACTGTTCATTCTTCTTCTGAGCCGACTGTCTCGTTCTTTATCAGACATATGAACGACTGCCCGCGACCCAATACAAGAGACCTAAAGTCTGGAACAATTCGGTAGTTTTCTGTGAGCGTCCTGTTTGGGGTGACGCAGATGTTAGGAGGACATTGTACATTGTGATATTTCCATCAGGATCGGCTACTATTTATTTGCCTAACTTTACTTAACTCTCAGTTCTGGGAAATCGATGACTCCGCTGTTACGTAAGGTGGTGGAAGTAGCTCAAAGGTAACCCTAAACAGTGGCTGTTCCAATATGGCGTTCTGAATTTCATCGCTATATTTGCGGAACGAGTCACTATCGGAGGGACTCTCGGACTTCTCGGTGTTCGACTGAGAAGCTTCCGAGCGGTGACACCGATGTGCAATCTCAGCTTTACACTCCAGCATTCTTTGTTTTCTTCACCCTTGTAATTTCTACCCTCATATCAGCTTTTTAGGCTCACATCAAAGCACACTGCTCCCGATATTGGTTATTTTTATTGATATACAAAACATTTTATGGAAAACAATCTACTGCACACAAGTAGGAACGAATGCTTCAAAATTATGAGGTTAAAGTCAAGGTGAAAAAAAAACAACTAAAAATGACAAAACGTCATTCAAGTGGCAATGAACAGTTGTGAATAATATTGCACTTTAGTTGAACATTGCAAATTCTACTGGAGTACAACGGAGAGGAAACATATAGGTAGGCAAGCCTTCGCGATGTAATTGGAACAACGAGGGGCCATCAGTCTATCGATTCAAGTTGTGTCGATTGTGCACCCGATACTCCGGTAGGTGAATCTAACATATGGAGTCAAAAAAAGAACGGTACTTGGGAGCTGAACTGAAAGAAGCGTCATTTAGGCAGATGAAATCATTTGCAAGATATCAGTGGTATTATATTGTCAATGTGGATGTATCTTGCGCGGTGTATGGTTAGTCACACTAGGTCATCTATGAGTGTCAGTTTGCTGTATTGGTCAGTAATCCTCAGTGACTTTCGTTCAGAGAGTCACGAGTTCGACTCGCTCTTTAGATGCATGAGATCGAAGTATCTAACAGAAACAAGGTGATCATACAGCGATGCTTGATGTGTCAGCTTGGTTGGCTTAGCTTCGAATTATATCAGTTTTGCTAGAAAAATGTGTGGTTGTGACCATGTCGCTAAACAAAGTTGCTAGAGTTCCGCCTTGTTTATGTGAACCCATCACTTATCATGATAGATATAAGGGAAATTATTGAAAGGGACACTTGTGAGAACAAACCAGGTGTCCAAGAGTAGCGTATACTTAATTAAGGTAGACCTCATTCGCGGTGCCTGATCTCCATCCTCTCGCTGTGCACAGTCGCGAGTAAGCCTCATTGACATAACGCCTCTCGGCGTGACGGACCAAGAAATGACCTATGGGGAGGCGTGCTTACTACGTCTAATGCGTTAAAAAGGGAAGTAGATTCATGAAGAAAATTACTCACAGGGTTTCTGAAAACTCTTCGACAGCCAACGACTGGTTTCTTCCTTCTTGGGGCTCATCAGCTGAGTCTCCCGTGGAAATCAAATTGATATGCAAGTGAGTATATTTGTCGAAATTAGTCGGGGACCGCGCCTACCTGATGAGCCCCAAGAAGGGTAAAACTCGTCGTGGGCTATCGCAGAGATCTCAACAGTCTTTTATAAAACTATAGTGCGATATCTCGAATATCTTCCTAACTAAGAAACGAGACGGCCTTTGTGCACCATATTCAGTTGAAGAATACCATAAACGAGAGATTCAGTTGAGTTCAAGTGAGTCGCCCGTGAAAAACAAATTGGTAGGCAAATGTGTGTATTTGAGGAAAGTAGACTCATTTTGCGCCTGAATTCTTGAGAATTTGGCACTGCCTGGCGCCTGTTCGTGCACCGCCTCGCAGATGACTTTAGACTGGGCAAGCCATGTTTAATTTCTGAGAAACCGGAAACCATTGAAACCTCATATCCATGATTACTATAAGGCAAGTCCAACAGGCCATAATGATTTCGGGTCTAAACCATAAGTTACTTTTCACCTTCAGCAGATTCCTGCAGCCTAACTGTACTTTAAAACGGAATTGCATGATCCGATCGCAAACGTTCACTTTACCCGTTCAATATTGGGCACTTGACCAGTGATCAACACAGCAGTCGCATACTAATGACTTACAAGGAATTCAAGGGAGAATTTGTTATTTGACACGGATATAAAAAACTATGCTAGCCTTACAGAACTTGCCCAACTCATCCTCGCTAGCCGTTGCCTCATACTCGGTGTCCTCCTGAGCTGGCCCGGGTGCAGCGTGCCTGTCGAGTTGCTGAGGATCGACATCGTCATCCACATCCAATCTACCAACCATGCGTTCGGCTTGATTCATAGCACTAAGCAGACGAGTCATTTCCTTTTCGGTCTGCTCCAAACGTATGCGCAATGCAGTAAATTCGTCGTGATTGACTGTTTGCAAAGGAAGTTCAAGGAATAATTTAACTACTTGCACGTATATCAGCAGTACGGAAAGCATTTTAGGATTTACCCGAGCGCAGGTCGCCCATCTTGGGCAGAAGGGACAGACCATTTCGTGGCAAAACACAGAGAGCCACAATGGAAGGACAGAAGTCTGACGATACAGACGATTTGACGCTCATGTTGCAAGGCAGCTGTGCTGCGCAGAAAAATACAGTCACGTGGTCCAGATTACAGCCAGATGTAAGGTTTAAACTGAATAGCCCAGAGCCCCGTTATTGCCAACATTTACCGGAAAAATATCGTCTAGAACAGATTGATCATCTTCGGGCGTTGCAAAATGTGGGCAAGAAGGCAGTTCGGAAGTATTTATTTACAATTCGTTCAGGTTGCAATATTGGGTGCACCTAAGTATCGTGTGAAACCAGAGGGGATGGTCAATACTGGTAACGTGAAATTCACTCGCAGCCGTTAGGTTAAAGGTTGCCTATTTAAACCGAACTGTTGGCTTGTGAGATCGGTATTACGAGCAATTGGTGCAAACAGTTATACGAATCTTATAGGATTTTAAGATACGGTAAACTTGGGACCACCGCAAACATAAAAATTCTGCGCACTTCCAGTCAAACGCGCAACAGTGAAGGACCACGAAGAATACACTATAAGGCTATATAGGGCTACCACGAACCAGTTACTGAAACGATCCTTACCCACATCTTCGCTCTCAATTTTGAGTAGAAGTGCTTCCAAGTCGCGCGGTAAACTTTTTGCCGAGCGAAAGATGTCGCGTTGCCCCTCAGCACCGTAAGCAGCAGCCCAGTCGAAGCGACCATCCTTATTGGCTGCGGCGGGGAAGGGAAGAGGAGAAAACGAACCCATGGGCAAAAATAATCAAAGGTGCGATGCACAACTACGGAAAAGCTGCGTTAGCTGAAACTAATTTAAACATATGAGAAGACACTTCACCCTGTCTAGGCTTGGGCGACCTGAAAGTATCCCAACCCTCGTGCCTCATTCGTGTGGCATGGCAGTTAGGCACCGAAAGGGTGCTACAGATGGACGAAGATACTTCAACAAGTCTTGAAAGATCTTCTGGTCCCAACATTTGGTGTAACGAGACAGATGATCGGGTGTACTGAAGGTCTAACCCGATATGCGATGCCACCTCTCAGTATGGCACAGAGGAACATTCACAAAACATTGGATCATAGTGAGGGAGAATGATGGGTAGACAAACTGACTAATCTGATGGTCGCAAAGGTCGTAAAACCCCTTCGATACCTAGCTATCATACAAACTGAAGAGTGCATACGTGTTGAGGTATTGTCAGGTTACAAAACACTAACCTCTGAAACAGCAGCCCGTACCTTAACTGCGGCGGACTACACAGCTGTCCATATGTTCAGCCAAAATCCGATGCTCCAAGGTCGAGCTATATTGAGGACTTCCAATCGAGAAGAAAAATTCACTGCTTACACGACTTTGGCCGCAGTTTCAATGGGCATCCAACTTGGAGAAATGAAGAGGCAAATGTTCGCCCACGAGAATATCATCAGGGGTTATGAGGACTTCAGCAAGGATGACAGCTGTGTGTTCATCTAATTATTCCCTCTACACATGTACCTAAGAGTGAATCGACATACTGTTCAATTCAGTCTAGTTTATCGGCTAGGAACCATGTACCAAGGACACGTTGGATCCAACTGCTACAGTTTCGGTCATCGGGAAATGGGACAGCACGGGAAAATAGCCAAGCATTGGAGGCGATGGCATGATCAGTTAGTTCCGGAAACTGGGCAGCCACGCATCAAAGGCAGTAGCTTTAGTACATTAGCGCCACAGATTGCCTGATTGGGCCACGTCTGCCAGTGTCATTGACCATCGGTGAGTTGGTTCCCGAGGACGTCATCCCGAGTGAGTTCATGTTTTCATGCTTCTTTGCCACGTCATGGACTATCAACCTCCCGGATGCTTTCGCTTAGCACAGATCTGGATGAAATCAACTATGTGAGGCAGAGAGTTCTCTGGCACGCGGATTACCTGTCCCAACCTGATGTGCTCTCGATTAGCCAATCTGCTTCCCTATAAGTTCGAGGATGAAGTGACATGAGGACATATCATTGAAATATCGACCCCAAGACGGAATTGAGTCATTGTATCAGAAAGATTTGCTCACTGAAGCAAACCGTTCACTTACTCGGCTGGGTAAGCCAGGCCAAAAAGAACTTGCCGGTCGAAACGTAGCCTGGTTCCAGAGCAGCAATAATCGTACTATATGGTCGTCAAAAAGGCATACACGATTTGCTGCTGCCATATCCTCACATTGTAAGATGTTTGTAGCAGGTTAGCATTAGGTCCTCTCCCCTATCTCATTTCTTCTTTCCACTACAAGGCTTTATTCAAACAAACTAACATGGTTATATAGAGGTGAAACAACAGTGTCTGCCTCAGGTGTTGCTGTCAATGACAGTAATGAATCATCACATTGTTGGCTCTTTTCAGAGAGATTATTCGAGTGGAAATGAGCTAATGGATGAAGGGCTTACACGAGTGTTTTCCTCACCCAAAGAGCCCAAACATGACCAGTGTAGTCTGAGTAGACCATGATGGGTTCCACTGAATTAGGGACACTGAAAGAAGGGGATATCAGGGATGGTCAACACTATTTGTGCAGGTGGAAAGGACCCAGTTTTACCAGATCACGCCGATCAATTATTGGTCGGTCGTGGGCTTCAGTCCAAACAGAACCGGGCTGTTGATAACAGTTCCGGTCTCTAGAATGGAAAATAGGTCGAATCACAACTGAGTTCGTCTTCTCCGGGTCGCAGTACTGAGTAAACGACTACCAACCTCTGTTCAGTCAGAGGTTACGTTAGCCGAGTAAGTGATATGGAGCAATGATGACCGGACTGCCATGTACGCGGGGAATTCCCCAAGTGACTTAGGCCAGACCGACCAAATAGTTGCTATGGCGACAGTGACCAACTTCATTCAATGCGCACGAATGTTGGTACTGAGTTCGTTTCAGTGAATCCACGTAAAGCAAACAAAACAAGTGATCGCAGGACCAATAGAATTCACACCGCTCGCTGAACAGTTAGCATGGCGGGTTGAAGCATATGTTAGGCTTCCTTCAGTACGCACGAAAGGTCACCTAAAGTGCACTTTGGCTTATGTAACAAGATCGCAGTAGTCACCTGATTAGGATATCACGTAACTTATACGCAACTTAACCTAAGTACAATCGCGACCAGCTGCATGCGAGCACCAGTGGTTAAAGGCAACCGGTGCACGTGAAGTGTAAAAGAAACATACTGAACTTCGGCTTTCCCAAGCGTGATGCACGAGTAGAACTCAGCAGTCCCAAGGATCCTTTTGGTATATCCTCCGACTCCTCGTCCTCCTCACCTTCGTCCGAAGATCCGTGTCCCATGCGAAACTTGCCATGACGTGTATCATAATGGAAGTCACGATAGTAATGGCGCAAAAACTCTTCTTTATGGTCATTATTCTTCCGGTTCCGCGAACGATAAATCTGTTTTTATTTTTTTTTTTTGGGGCGTGTATCATAAGTCACGATAGTAATGGCGCAAAAACTCTTCTTTATGGTCATTATTCTTCCGGTTCCGCGAACGATAAATCTGTTTTTATTTTATTTTTTGGGGGGGGGAGATGATTCAATGTGAAACTGAAATTGAGCTCAGGGTAACCGTGCAGAATATACTGGGTGTCCGGTGGAAAGCAAAAATACAACATCTTATTTCCACCGAAACAGTTTAACAATGTGCAGAAAATTAAACGCTATCTCTTGCTAAAGTCAACCCTGCTTCTGAATCATCCATATTAGCAGGTAATTAGTTAACGCTCCTGTTGCTGCATTGATTTAAAAATAGTTCAATCATCCAACCCAGTCACCACTGTTATAACCCGACTTGTAGTGCAGTGTAGCTGGAGAGATTCTAACTGTATCGTCCGACAATAAAATCAAAGTTAACACTGTCAGTTGAGTGAAGATTACTCGATGAATAACCTAATTATCAAGAGGCGTCGATAACAAAAGGAACATTCACGGCTGGTTGATACATATGCTCCGATCTTTACCTCACCAATACGACAATAGGAATGCTACAGAGAACACGGGTCCTCAAGCCAAAAACGTGCCAACTACATCATTCCGGTCGTGCCGGCTGGGCACAGTATGTGACTGCGGACAACACACCTAGTGGAATTGAAACAACGTCAAACGATGCCAGTGCATGGGAGGAGATAGTCCCCATTACACATCTAGTCCGATCGAACTAGCTGAAAATGAAACCAGTCACTATGAGCTCGGGTTCGGTTGATGGAGTTACAGATTGCGCATAAGTGATCTTTGTCAAATGGTCCGGAGCGAAGGTCTTCAAAAATGAGGAGTCGACTGTTCGCCACATCTATTACGATCAACCGTTCGTTTTCGTTTACAGTCATAACCAGTTGAAGACTAGCATACTCACCAGATATCATAAATCGAGCAAGTTATTCCTAGGGATTGTAAATATTCGCTTCGTTTGTACTCCAGTGGTGCAAAATTACTTGAGAATTCTGGATAATTAAACATCTGAGATGTGCGGGGTTCGGTGGTCCAAGTACTGGCCACAAGCATTAGACGTGGTCGGTGCCACATGCATGGAACAGAACCATCCCACGATATGGCACGCGAGTCACGTCGATGGCTTTGAAAACGTAGCTGCCGAGTTTCCTGAGCTAAGTGATCACTACATCACCTTTGGTGCTCGGCTGTATCTCCTGCGTCATCCAATTTTCTAGTGGCTAAAACTGTAGCAGCTGGAACGAACGTACCCTTAGTACCTGGTTCATAGCTGATAAACTGAGTGACTGATTGAACGAAGGTCTTTTCAGACCCAGTAAAAATACCCCGATGCGAGAAGTCACATGAAATGATTCAGAGGGACAGGCAAGTATGATCACAAGAGCGCAGTACAAAGTGGTCTTGAAGAAATTAGAGTTGAAATTTCGTTTCTTGCGGATTCTGAATGTCTGAGGACTCAATAGATAGGATTTAAGCAGTATTTTCAGCCGAACTCCGTGAAGAAGTCAGCAATGGTAACCATGGTTAGAAGGAGATGAAGTTTCAACCATCGGCATGTGTTGGAACTACAACCCTTCCCCCCAATTGAGTGCAATTGAAGTGAAAAGACTTCGAAGAAAGCGAAATTCCCTGTCTCACATGGATCTTCCTACAAGAAGATACAAGAAGAACCCATAACAGTTGCATCTCAGAAGAGAACGATCTACCTACCCAAATTTTAAAGTGTGTGCGCAACTAGCAACTAGTCCATGGATTCAGTGTGATATCGCATTTAGGTATCTGTCGGGTTGTTGAAGAATCAATGCTAAAACGGTGCTGAATGCATGCGTGGTGTTTCGTAATATAAGGCTTGTGGTCTGTGCTTGAACGAGTATAGCCAGTTCAATGTAGCTTAAGTAAAGATTATCTCGAAGAGTAGGTACCGTACTTTTAAAATCTCGATCAGCGGTGGATCTGCAGCACTCTTCTTTATAGCAAACACTTCACGAGTAGTCAAACCATTTCCACCTTTGGGGTACTGCGTACTTGGGGGTTCGGGTCGAACCCGAGGTAAAATAAGACAAGGTTTTGAAGATCCTGTAACTCAGTGATCATTCGACAGCACGGGTCTCCTCTTTTTTACCACACTAAACACAGGGTTGTCTCATTCAACCGTGCTAGGGAGAATTCTATACAGGTACCGCTTCACCGCTCGCAGTGTAGGGAGAATTACAGGTACCGCTTCACCGCTCGCAGTTAGGCACTGCTACGGCCGAGAAGCCTATTCCGCACAAGGTTGACCAAACGTTCGTTCGGCTTGCCTGTCCGGCATCAAGGCGAGCTTCGATTAGTCGAAAGTCTGGACCTAGCGGCCTATCATGACCCAGTTTTTGCCGAACGCCGGTCGCCATTAGCGCATCCAAAAGGCGTCAGAATTTCCAGAATATTGTCGCACCATACACTTTATATACGACGCGCCGTAAATGTGCTTCTAACCTGGTTTTAAGCGTTAATACACGTCGTACACCTTTGGTGGTTGCTTTTTGCGGGAACCCCAGCTTGAGAGATTCAGATCGAGAACTAAGCTGAGGGAAACTAACTTTATTACAAACCTGCAGCCTTTCGATTAACAGTCTGGACATAGATTTGCCATGCATCCAAGATAGCGGCTGTGACATTCTGTTTATCAAACAGAATCATTTATTCTGAAACGTTTTCAACCTGTCATTACCAGCTATCAACTCTGAACAGTCAATCCTACGCGTCCTGTTCTTAAAGCGACCTCAGTAAATGTGATA
>NW_008751672.1:2457447-2467136 GCF_000715545.1 Opisthorchis viverrini | reverse complement strand
TTTCCGGTTCCGCGAAAGCTAAATCTGTTTTTGTTTTTTTTTTGGGGGGGGGGAGATGATTCAATGTGAAACTGAAATTGAGCTCAGGGTAACCGTGCAGAATATACTGGGTGTCCGGTGGAAAGCAAAAATACAACATCTTATTTCCACCGAAACAGTTTAACAATGTGCAGAAAATTAAACGCTATCTCTTGCTAAAGTCAACCCTGCTTCTGAATCATCCATATTAGCAGGTAATTAGTTAATGCTCCTGTTGCTGCATTGATTTAAAAATAGTTCAATCATCCAACCCAGTCACCACTGTTATAACCCGACTTGTAGTGCAGTGTAGCTGGAGAGATTCTAACTGTATCGTCCGACAATAAAATCAAAGTTAACACTGTCAGTTGAGTGAAGATTACTCAATGAATAACCTAATTATCAAGAGGCGTCGATAACAAAAGGAACATTCACGGCTGGTTGATACATATGCTCCGATCTTTACCTCACCAATACGACAATAGGAATGCTACAGAGAACATGGGTCCTCAAGCCAAAAACGTGCCAACTACATCATTCCGGTCGTGCCGGCTGGGCACAGTATGTGACTGCGGACAACACACCTAGTGGAATTGAAACAACGTCAAACGATGCCAGTGCATGGGAGGAGATAGTCCCCATTACACATCTAGTCCGATCGAACTAGCTGAAAATGAAATCAGTCACTATGAGCTCGGGTTCGGTTGATGGAGTTACAGATTGCGCATAAGTGATCTTTGTCAAATGGTCCGGAGCGAAGGTCTTCAAAAATGAGGAGTCGACTGTTCGCCACATCTATTACGATCAACCGTTCGTTTTCGTTTACAGTCATAACCAGTTGAAGACTAGCATACTCACCAGATATCATAAATCGAGCAAGTTATTCCTAGGGATTGTAAATATTCGCTTCGTTTGTACTCCAGTGGTGCAAAATTACTTGAGAATTCTGGATAATTAAACATCTGAGATGTGCGGGGTTCGGTGGTCCAAGTACTGGCCACAAGCATTAGACGTGGTCGGTGCCACATGCATGGAACAGAACTATCCCACGATATGGCACGCGAGTCACGTCGATGGCTTTGAAAGCGTAGCTGCCGAGTTTCCTGAGCTAAGTGATCATTACATCACCTTTGGTGCTCGGCTGTATCTCCTGCGTCATCCAATTTTCTAGTGGCTAAAACTGTAGCAGCTGGAACGAACGTACCCTTAGTACCTGGTTCATAGCTGATAAACTGAGTGACTGATTGAACGAAGGTCTTTTCAGACCCAGTAAAAATACCCCGATGCGAGAAGTCACATGAAATGATTCAGAGGGACAGGCAAGTATGATCACAAGAGCGCAGTACAAAGTGGTCTTGAAGAAATTAGAGTTGAAATTTCGTTTCTTGCGGATTCTGAATGTCTGAGGACTCAATAGATAGGATTTAAGCAGTATTTTCAGCCGAACTCCGTGAAGAAGTCAGCAATGGTAACCATGGTTAGAAGGAGATGAAGTTTCAACCATCGGCATGTGCTGGAACTACAACCCTTTCCCCCAATTGAGTGCAATTGAAGTTAAGAGACTTCGAAGAAAGCGAAATTCCCTGTCTCACATGGATCCTCCTACAAGAAGATACAAGAAGAACCCATAACAGTTGCATCTCAGAAGAGAACGATCTACCTACCCAAATTTTAAAGTGTGTGCGCAACTAGCAACTAGTCCATGGATTCAGTGTGATATCGCATTTAGGTATCTGTCGGGTTGTTGAAGAATCAATGCTAAAACGGTGCTGAATGCATGTGTGGTGTTTCGTAATATAAGGCTTGTGGTCTGTGCTTGAACGAGTATAGCCAGTTCAATGTAGCTTAAGTAAAGATTATCTCGAAGAGTAGGTACCGTACTTTTAAAATCTCGATCAGCGGTGGATCTGCAGCACTCTTCTTTATAGCAAACACTTCACGAGTAGTCAAACCATTTCCACCTTTGGGGTACTGCGTACTTGGGGGTTCGGGTCGAACCCGAGGTAAAATAAGACAAGGTTTTGAAGATCCTGTAACTCAGTGATCATTCGACAGCACGGGTCTCCTCTTTTTTACCACACTAAACACAGGGTTGTCTCATTCAACCGTGCTAGGGAGAATTCTATACAGGTACCGCTTCACCGCTCGCAGTCAGGCACTGCTACGGCCGAGAAGCCTATCCCGCACAAGGTTGACCAAAAGTTCGGGCAGCTTGCCAGTCCGGCATCAAGGCGAGCTTCGATTAGTCGAAAGTATGGACCAATCATGACCCAGGTTCGCCGAACGCCGGTCGCCATTGGCGCATCCAGAAGGCGTCAGAATTTGAAGAATATTGCCGCACCATACACTTTATATGCGACGCGCCGTAATTGTGCTTCTGACCTGGTTTTAAGCGTTAATACACGTCGTGCACCTTTGGTGGTTGCTTTTTGCGGGAACCCCAGCTTGAGAGATTCAGATCGAGAACTAAGCTGAGGGAAACTAACTTTATTACAAACCTGCAGCCTTTCGATTAACAGTCTGGACATAGATTTGCCATGCATCCAAGATAGCGGCTGTGACATTCTGTTTATCAAACAGAATCATTTATTCTGAAACGTTTTCAACCTGTCATTACCAGCTATCAACTCTGAACAGTCAATCCTACGCGTCCTGTTCTTAAAGCGACCTCAGTAAATGTGATATTATTCCCCTAAATTATGACACATAATCGTTAGATCTTTTTCAGAACCAGGCGCGTTTCATTGCGTGAACCAACCTACTCGGCAATTGGTCCTTTGCTGCCCTGTAACTTGATATCTCCTCTGGTTGAGACAATGTGCTGTACCTGGAAGTAGCTAAGAATAAATGCATTCATAAACTTCTAGCGACCTGTGCTGCTTCGTTGTGATAATACCTTGATGTATACCGGTACTCGAGGCAACTACCTATCAACAGAATTGAATGTCACTCAGAGGTCATCATCTAGTTGAAACAAGATACACAAGCACAACACTGACAGAAATCTGCGCGCCACAAAACCACTACGCATCGCTAACCCATTCAACTGGCAATGCAACTAAACTTCCTAAGGTGAGCGAAAAAATCGACTGAAAACTAAGACTTTCACTTTCGGAGACCGACAAACATTTCCGTGTAAAAATCAACCGAAAAGCCATCTTGCGTTTGTGAAATGGAATGAACGCCCACCAGAGTAGCGCAATTAATTGTACCATAACAATAGCTTGTGGTACCTTAGTTCTTCTCGAATAAATGAAACTCAATACCTTTCGCTTCGTCTATTGAGTTAAATGTCACGTAAACGAACGGAAATTTCGGGTACTTGTAAGTTGGTTGTATTATTTCTAGCAACCAAGGAACAGATAATAACAAACTGAGGGTTGCCCCACTGAGGTGATGCTCTTGCTGATCGATTTAAAAAAATATTTTGCTGCGTAAAGGATTGCTTTCTCAGTTAAGAAAACACAAAAAAGGTAACAGCATTGTATTGATATTTTAGGAAATCCGGAGATCGGTACAGTGTCCCTACATTCGAGGTTTAGGAAGATGGAATTTTCTCGTAAAGGGTATCGTCAAAAAATTTCTGTGATGGTAGATTTCCGTCCAAACTACATTGGCCATATGTGGTTCCCCACCCCACACCCCTGGGTTGGATTGTCTACCTGTCGTCTAAATACCACGGATCTGTAACTTGAGCTCAAAAGTGCGCTACGGAGACTGACTTTCGCAGCATGGATATACAGTACACGTTCAAATTCTTTATCGGACCCATGGCGACCGGTTTAGTTCGACTCGTAGTGTCCCTGTATTTGGTTCACACTCAGTTGATCTTGTGAATATTTATCCGATACGTACACCAAATACCTGTTTTTGGAAACTAAGGTACCACAAATAATCGAGTCGTTCATAATTGTTTCTTGGCAGCCGTTGTATCTAGAACGTTCGACCAACTGTTTGAGCCACGAAAAAGCTACGAAAAACGGCTTACTTTCGATAAAGTGTAAATCAGATAGAGGACAATCCCAACAGCGTAGACTGGAAGTACCACGGACATAAGTCCTCCACGCTTGCCACTCGGCTTCTGAGTCTCCGCATCCACTGCACGAATGGAAGGACGCGGTCTGTTAAAAGCACCCTAGGTATGTAAAGCGAGATTAATTAAAGACAGCATGTCACACGTGTGGATCGAATGGAGGACGGTTTAAGTGGTGAGAGTCTGCCAATTAAAAAGATCAGCGGATTGTATTCTTCTAACCTGCATCGCTCGATGCAGCCTTGGAAAAACCTAAAGCATGCATCAACATGGGGTGAAATATCCTCGGATAAAGTAAAGAGAAACAGCCAATCATCACACCGCAGACGACGTAAGTCTGCAACCGAATCGAAGAATCTGACATGTCTGGCTTATTTTATTTTCCGTAGACGGATCTGGAAGAAACAAGAAACAATGGATCAATATCACATAGTTTCGGTGCGTGGTGGGGTATTAAACTGGACTGATATTGAATTTTTTGTCTTCCACCAGACATTCTAGCCATGCTTTAACCAAGTCGTTTAATCCGTTTGATAAGCGTGGGCCGTGTACTATGTACGGCGGTTCAGGTCACCATAGCGCGTGAGTGCGGGTAGTCGAAGATGAATTGAAATCACCAGTGCAGAAGGAAAAACAGGAAAAACACTGGATTAATGATTGAAAATAAGAAAATAGATGTAACAACACTGGCCGCGTGACGGTTTTGCGCCGGCGTGTACCTCCAGTCAGCAGTGTGGTGGCTATTTTAACCCCCGACTAAGTAGACATGCCCCGTCGTAGCTAAGACCCCTACCCATGTTTTGCAAGCCCCATCTTTGGGTTGTGGATTGCAATCTAGTAGTAACTTCCATTCAGATTCGCGGCTACTCCGAACGTCCGGTGCGTGAAGCCAAAAAGTCAGAATGTCTGATTCAACCCCGAAGCAGAGTAATCCCGACCAGCTCTGTCCCTTCTGGATATATTACAACGGCTGCCTAACGTTCCCTTATGAACGTCGTGATCCGTACCTTCGCAAACGGAATCCAAATTCAAGTTTGAAGAATCTGAAAGCAATGTTGTTTAATGAGCAGCAAGTAAGTTGCAATACAACATTCAATGGACTAGGAAAGGGTGTCGGGAGGGGAGGTGAGCGAAGGGATGCAAGGGCGGATTACACTTGTCGGTTGCCCGGGCCCAAGAAGGATGGTTGGTTGAGGTACCCCATCTTGAGCATTTGACTCAAAACCCTGGCAATCAAAGCAGTGGGAGGATGCAACGTTTTATTCAGGGACCCTGCCCACCGCACCTAACTATAAAGTTTCACCAGCGGGACAGCTGTTGTTGGGGTTCCTTGGGAACCGTACCCGGAGCCGCTGACTGCAGGGGACCAAACTGGCTCACACACGCGGCAAGCAAGGCATTACTGTCTCCATCCAACTGCGGTCGCAATTGCCTTTTGAGTAGCATCACAATGCTTGACTCGGAAATTATTTGGATCGTACTGGATAGTGCGACGGCGATCACGGTCAATTGTTTGGGAGTATCGCTCGTTCCAGAAATATTGAGACAGCCGGCGCCTTAAGGAAACGCCTTATTGCCTTCAAATCCATGGGGCAGAACGATGGAACCACGACGGAACTTGGAACGGCACACGCCGTGGAAGTAGCCCCGCTTCTCGAGCTAGGCACTTTGAACGAGGATATCTTTCACGATGTCTTTCTTCTGATGGCATCACGTGATGGCTGAAACCGTTCACCTGTAACACGCTTTCGGTGCCTAGCTGCCATGACACCCGGAGGAAGCACGAGGGCCGGGATGCTGCCAGGTTGCCCAAGCCTAGACAGGGGAAGTAAAGCGGCAGATGTCGGGTTCAAACCACGGACCTTCCGGTCGGTAAATTTGCGCTCTAACCCCTTGGGCCATCTCGCCACGTGACGGCTGACGTGGTACGAGATTATTTTCAAATGCGACATTTATGTTTGTACATGGACAGGGACAATTCCAGAGACCCCACACCTAGACAGGAAGAAGATTAGAGCCTCCGATCAAACCCTTTGTCTCAAAATTCCAACTGCAAGGCCGTGGTGGTTGGCATAAGACGGTCGGAGTAACGTATACTTTTTAGGAGCGAGTCGTTCCATGTAGTAAGACGTTACCTCCAGACCACCTCGTAATACGATTTCTCGCAGTATGGGATATCGCTGTTATTCATTGAGCTGGTATGGTTGGACCTTGGGGAACTGCGTTCCAGCCCACTGTAGTCCGCAGGATCATTGCAGCACTGAAACCCAACCACCACGTCAAGGTGACAGCTATGGGTCTGGGTCATCAAGTGCGTTCTAACTCCAAGCCTAAGGGACCAGATGACTGTTTTGGTTGGTCTTCCAGCCGTTAGCCAACCTGTCATAAGACTCTGAGTGCTACACAATCCTCAGTGTGACTCAGTGGGCTATGCAGTTGCACGAACCACCACATCGCAGTCCACCCCAAACTCCCCGTGGCAGTAACATGCGATAACATCCGGCAGAAAACGAGCAGCCAAGAGAACCCCAATTCATCAAGTTTTTCAAATAGAACTTCTCACATTGACACACGAAATTGGTTGTGGTCTTCGGGTTCCTCCGATTTCCAGTATGATTTCTAGCATGCAATCCTCGTCCTTATCACAATAAAGTTCCCAACGTAAACGTTTGTTTCTCAGGGGTCGCTTTTTCTTCACTGTCTTCATTGTGTTACGCTGTCTCTTACGGTCTTCAGACGACGTGTCCTAGCGTATCCTGAAGTCCGTAACCGTGTAAGATAATGAGAGGAAACTTCTCTGTCGAGTTCATGATTACTTTGAGTAACCTTGAGTGAGTAGCTCATTCAGCATTCTTTCCGACGTAAGCGTTTCTTAGCATTGACCTAGTAACCTTTTGATTATCAGCCCTAAATCCCTCACTTATGCACCGCCCAGGTGGACGTCCATGCTCGGTTTTCTCTAGTAACCTTTTGATTATCAGCCCTAAGTCCCTCACTTATGCACCGCCCAGGTGGACGTGTAAACGCATATTCGGCGTCGGTATTGCGTTCATCTTGTGAATGCCAATCCATCCAGCGGCGTGATCCTCAAGTATCACAGCTGAGGCTGGTAGTTGGTCGACAGGCGAAATCGAAGTTGTCCCACTCTGATTTCTACTAGCTGTGGTTGGTCTATAAACCGCTTGTCATCTGTAACGCGGCACTTGCTTGGGAATCTTAGTTATCTGTCATCACCTGTCACCGCCTTTTCCAATTCGTCCTCTCCATTTGCCGATCCTCAGTTTCGCCTCATGGTGCATATTCCCCACTTTCCGGCTTCATCGGTGCACCAAAGGAAGCGTTGACACAGGTATTAACTAAGTCCGGGTTTCTGCACCCATCGGCCGTCGGAGAGTTAACCACTACAACACGAAGTATTTTGGGAGTGCATCTCCTAACCCTGCAATACATATTTCGAGCAATTTTCAAAAACACCGGTTTCTCCACTTCAGACTTCCAACCTTAATAGGCACCGCTAGCTTAGCGTGATAGCGCTCGCGGCCAGTTAGGTTTGAGTAATCACATAATAAGCGTAAACGTAAATGCCCCTCCTATTCCACTTTCCAAAATCATGTCAGCGTTGCTTTTACTGGACTAATGGAGTAATACACAGGACCGAGGTATTTGTATGAATTCTCCAGGTCGGGTTTGTTTTCGACGTTCAGCGGCTCCCGTTCAAATAAAAGGCACAAGCGAAAAAAGAATGTAGCACTGTTCTTTACGTTTTCAGCGCCTGGTAGTAATCCTGCCAGAATGAAAACTCGCATAAAAAAGCACCTGAAAGTGCTTTGAACTGGGTACTAGGTGCGGCGTGAGCGATCGTCGGGGGAAGGTTACTCCACGCACCGGCTAATCGAAAGGAGATAAATTGTTGTATAGTAAAAGTGTGCGCCGAGCTTGATAACATTTTTACCACGTTCCCGCCGTGTATAAGTTGGGTCATCGGTGAAAAACACGTCGACCAAACCCTGTACACAGAGGGCATAAGTTTTAGGTTTATTTCAAGATACCCCAGAGGAAAGAGGTCAAGCACCACGAGACGCGTTTTATGACCAACAGACTTATGGGCAGCAACCTTTTTCGTAGCAGCTCGTCGGGTATGCTTAATGAAGGTTACGTCTTTCTTGCGTCCTGAGCAGACAACTTGATTGGCATATTCAAGAAGCGGTCTGACGTGGGCCCGAGAGTACCTAGAAGTCCATGCGAATATAACAATGGAAGTGTGTCGAATTAGCCGTTGAACGACCAGTTGTCTTTTGACCGATTTTTTAAGGTGCAGTGAGGACATTTTTGAAGAGAATCCGATACAAAATCCGTTGTAGTATTTATTCTCGGTGTCTTTTGATTTTTTAAGGTGCAGTGAGGACATTTTTGAAGAGAATCCGATACAAAATCCGTTGTAGTATTTATTCTCGGTGTCTTCTCTTCTGTTTTCACCATGCACGACAAAGGTGTTTTCGGAGTCGTCTCCAAATGACATATGCACGCACTTCGCGTCATTCAAAGGAAAATGCCAGTCTGACAACCAGGTTTGCGGCGTCTATATCCGCTGCCGTTGGAACTACAGGAAGAAATTAGATATGGACTTGAAAACAGATCTGGAGGGTCGCTAACTTGGGTTAGAGGCAAAAGTGGTCCAACAACGGAGCCTTAAGGAACTCCATTGGAGACCGGAGCTGAGGAGTAAGTCAGGCTTAGCCAGTATGAGCGACGTTTCCTTCAGAGTCCTTGGATGGACCTCGTCTGGTCCCAACGCGCTGTTCTGTGCAATAGCTGAGGAACCTCCTCCTCAGTGAAGATCAAGTTAGTTAGTAGCTGTTCTTGGTTACGCCTTGCGAAGATTGGATGTGATGAGGTCGCTGAGGCACAGTACATAGTGATCTTTGTAGGCTTCAGATACCACTCATGAGCATACTACTGTGTATAAGGTATCGTCTGAAACATGAGAAGATATCCTTGGTGCGTCATATGCATTACCAAATTTTGCCAAGTCGTTTCGGACGGGGTTATCCGGGACACTCCGTTCGGAGCAGCCGACCATCGGGTCGAGTGGATGGATGTGTGGTGAACCAGCAACGGACAAAAAGCCGAGTCCTGATTCGTCAGAATTTTGGCCAGTCAGCGCTGAATATCATTGCTCAGCACATCTGACTCCCCGTGAAGATTGGGATTTGCCGTTCAGGAAAAATTTGTGGTTGACCCATAAATAGAACCGAGGACAGCTTCCTTCGTAGCCAATAAAGGATGTCCCAAGCAACCTAGCCAAAGGAGTTACCGCAGTGGATGGAGCAACAAGATAAGAGCTGATTTGTTTGTGCCCTCATTCACCTGGGCACAGCCTCATTGGGGGTCCCTCTTCTTTACTTGGCTTTCTATCTAATAAGGGGTGGTGTCCGAGGATGTATGCCAGGAGCAGTCTGACGAGTCTGGCATCTGATTCGCAAACTATTCGTCAACATGCCAGAATTTCTCAGTGTGGTGCGGCCCAGGACAGCAGGAAATGCGAAATATTTACAATTATCAGTCGATGTAGCACTGCGATAATACCAAATATTGAAAAGCAATATTTGGACTAGTGCTAGACATTGCCTCGCAGAGC
>NW_008751672.1:2428881-2455180 GCF_000715545.1 Opisthorchis viverrini | reverse complement strand
TTTTGTACCTTTAGCATGCTTCCATTATAACACTACGTATTTCGTCAACTGCATAATCGTTTTTTGTTTGAATACGAAAAACCACAAAAGCGCGCACTTGTACAATTTCACACAACACAAACATGGCCACGTGATTCGACTCTCCCTTCTGATTTCGCTCGCGCTCGCAGCAGTCATTTGCGAGTCTCAGAACATCTTCGGAATCTATTATATGTGGGAACTGGAACAACATAATTGGATTATTGTTTATTCGTTGACCTGGGCCAACGACGAACTATTTTAAAGGGAACAATTATTAATAGACCTGTTCCATCTGACCTCTTTATTATTGTATAACCAACCTAGCATTATTTATTTTTATTTCTTTGCCACACGCTCCCGGCAAAGTAACGTATCGGTTAGCCAGACCACTACAAATTTCGTGAGCCCGAGTATTTCTAGATATATTTTTGAAAACTTTTCCATTCAAGTCGTCGTAATTTTGTTTCTTTTGCCCTGTCATTATGGAGGCGCACTTCGATTCATCGGACTTAGTCAAGAATGCAATTAGCATACGTTTACCAGACTATGATCCACGCAACCTAAAAGTATGGTTTCACCAGGTGGAGACCGTTTTTATTACCCAACGCATCACTCACCAAGCCCCCCGATTTTACTGTGATGTCCAGCATCTTCCTTGTGATGCAGCAACAGAAGTGAAAGATCTGTTAGAGGATATTCCCAAGGAAAATTCATGTGACGCCCTTCGAGCGGCCATCATCAGTAGGACAGGGAAGTCCGAAAACAAAATGCTACGGGATCTATTCATCACCGCCGAACTTGGTGACAGATCGCCATCAAAGCTTCTTCGCCACATGCGCAGTCTCCTCTGCGGCCGTAAGCTAGCGGTGGAAATCATGGCCCAACTATGGCCCGACAAACTTCCACCCTCAATGCCCCGCGTCACCAGCGCTTTCGTTGCTGACCACAGCTTGGAGAAGTTAGCACAAATGGCCGATAAAATTCACGAAACCTACCCCCAGTAATCCCGTAAACTCAGTCTCCGGCCCTGCACCCACTACTTCTACAGATTTTGATCCGATTTTCGCTTCCATATCGCACCTGCAAGCCACGTTTGAAGCTTTGACCGATCGCCTACAACGGTTAGAGATCAACAGGCATCGACCACGTTCACGATCCAGATCGTTGTCTCGTGCCCGTCTCTCTTGGTGTTGGTATCACCAAACTTTCGGTCCTCAAGCACGCAAATGCCAACCACCTTGTTCCTTCAAGCCACGTCCCAACACCCCTTTATACACCCCGGCCAGTCAGTAATGGCGACGACTGTCTGTGGCCCTCCTCGCACTAGTCGCCTGTTCCACATCACCGATCGTTCAAGTGGTCTACGTTTCTTCGGAGATACGGGAGCTGAAGTTAGTGCGCTATCACATAAGAATCCACTCCCCGATTCTGCTTCTTTTTCCTTACAAGCCGCTAACGGTACCCGCACCGCTACGTACGGCGAACGTTCCCTTACCCTTGACCTTGGATTGCGACGTCCAAACACCCATCATCGGTGCAGATATCATGACCCATTACAATCTATATGACCAACAGATTTATGGACAGCAACCTTTTTCGTAGCAGCTCGTCAAGTATGCTTAATGAAGGTTACGTCTTTCTTGCGTCCTGAGCAGACAACTTGATTGGCATATTCAAGAAGCGGTCTGACGTGGGCCCGAGAGTACCTAGAAGTCCATGCGAATATAACAATGGAAGTGTGTCGAATTAGCCGTTGAACGACCAGTGTCTTTTGAACCGATTTTTTAAGGTGCAGTGAGGACATTTTTGAAGAGAATCCGATACAAAATCCGTTGTAGTATTTATTCTCGGTGTCTTCTGGTACGTTTTCACCATGCACGACAAAGGTGTTTTCGGAGTCGTCTCCAAATGACATATGCACGCACTTCGCGTCATTCAAAGGAAAATGCCAGTCTGACAACCAGGTTTGCGGCGTCTATATCCGCTGCCGTTGGAACTACAGGAAGAAATTAGATATGGACTTGAAAACAGATCTGGAGGGTCGCTAACTTGGGTTAGAGGCAAAAGTGGTCCAACAACGGAGCCTTAAGGAACTCCATTGGAGACCGGAGCTGAGGAGTAAGTCAGGCTTAGCCAGTATGAGCGACGTTTCCTTCAGAGTCCTTGGATGGACCTCGTCTGGTCCCAACGCGCTGTTCTGTGTAATAGCTGAAGAACCTCCTCCTCAGTGAAGATCAAGTTAGTTAGTAGCTGTTCTTGGTTACGCCTTGCGAAGATTGGATGTGATGAGGTCGCTGAGGCACAGTACATAGTGATCTTTGTAGGCTTCAGATACCACTCATGAGCATACCACTGTGTATATCGTATCGTCTGAAACATGAGAAGATATCCTTGGTGCGTCATATGCATTACCAAATTTTGCCAAGTCGTTTCGGACGGGGTTATCCGGGACACTCCGTTCGGAGCAGCCGACCATCGGGTCGAGTGGATGGATGTGTGGTGAACCAGCAACGGACAAAAAGCCGAGTCCCGATTCGTCAGAATTTTGGCCAGTCAGCGCTGAATATCATTGCTCAGCACATCTGACTCCCCGTGAAGATTGGGATTTGCCGTTCAGGAAAAATTTGTGGTTGACCCATAAATAGAACCGAGGACAGCTTCCTTCGTAGCCAATAAAGGATGTCCCAAGCAACCTAGCCAAAGGAGTTACCGCAGTGGATGGAGCAACAAGATAAGAGCTGATTTGTTTGTGCCCTCATTCACCTGGGCACAGCCTCATTGGGGGTCCCTCTTCTTTACTTGGCTTTCTATCTAATAAGGGGTGGTGTCCGAGGATGTATGCCAGGAGCAGTCTGACGAGTCTGGCATCTGATTCGCAAACTATTCGTCAACATGCCAGAATTTCTCAGTGTGGTGCGGCCCAGGACAGCAGGAAATGCGAAATATTTACAATTATCAGTCGATGTAGCACTGCGATAATACCAAATATTGAAAAGCAATATTTGGACTAGTGCTAGACATTGCCTCGCAGAGCACATTACTAGGTTCAGGATGGTGAACAAGGACAGTAGGGTGGGTGGTTGCTGTCAGCTGTGCATGTCGGGTGCTTCGCCAGCGAGGAAGTGCGCTGTTGGAGTAATAGCTGTTTGTGTGGCCGTCTATGTGGCGGGAGAAACAGGAATGGTCCGCACCAGATGTTGCAATTCAGGTGTACACAACTCCGCAGTTATGAAATCGGTATTAGAAGGTCGGTAGTTGAGAGGTAGGCCCATCAAAGAAGGAGGCGAACTAAGGCGTAAAACGAGCTCAAGAAGCCGCCTGATGGGCCCAACAAGACGAGCGAATAGCACTGAATCAGATATTGCGTGTGGGCCAGAGTAGAAAAGAAACCACGGCAAAAGGTATTACAAAGATTGGGGTGATAAGTACTGTGGCGTTTTGTACCTTTAGCTTGCTTCCACCCAATCGTCCCCGAAGACTTTTGACGAGTTGTTTTCGAAAACTTCCATGGACTTCTTCATCCAGGAATCGGAGCAACAGGGAAGCTGATTAGTGCACGCTTCGTGTGACCCTACATAAATAAGGACCTGACATCCCGGACCAAACAGTGCATCGCCTGTCAACACAGTAAAGTAACTCGGTATAGGAACTCACCTATTGGTTATATTGCGTGTGGGCCAGAGTAGAAAAGAAACCACGGCAAAAGGTATTACAAAGATTGGGGTGATAAGTACTGTGGCGTTTTGTACCTTTAGCTTGCTTCCATTATAACACTACGTATTTCGTCAACTGCATAATCGTTTTTTGTTTGAATACGAAAAACCACAAAAGCGCGCACTTGTACAATTTCACACAACACAAACAATGGCCCCGTATTCGACTCTCCCTTCTGATTTCGCTCGCGCTCGCAGTAGTCATTTGCGAGTCTCAGAACATCTTCGGAATCTATTATATGTGGGAACTGGAACAACATAATTGGATTATTGTTTATTCGTTGACCTGGGCCAACGACGAACTATTTTAAAGGGAACAATTATTAATAGACCTGTTCCATCTGACCTCTTTATTATTGTATAACCAACCTAGCATTATTTATTTTTATTTCTTTGCCACACGCTCCCGGCAAAGTAACGTATCGGTTAGCCAGACCACTACAAATTTCGTGAGCCCGAGTATTTCTAGATATATTTTTGAAAACTTTTCCATTCAAGTCGTCGTAATTTTGTTTCTTTTGCCCTGTCATTATGGAGGCGCACTTCGATTCATCGGACTTAGTCAAGAATGCAATTAGCATACGTTTACCAGACTATAATCCACGCAACCTAAAAGTATGGTTTCACCAGGTGGAGACCGTTTTTATTACCCAACGCATCACTCACCAAGCCCCCCGATTTTACTGTGATGTCCAGCATCTTCCTTGTGATGCAGCAACAGAAGTGAAAGATCTGTTAGAGGATATTCCCAAGGAAAATCCATGTGACGCCCTTCGAGCGGCCATCATCAGTAGGACAGGGAAGTCCGAAAACAAAATGCTACGGGATCTATTCATCACCGCCGAACTTGGTGACGGATCGCCATCAAAGCTTCTTCGCCACATGCGCAGTCTCCTCTGCGGCCGTAAGCTAGCGGTGGAAATCATGGCCCAACTATGGCTCGACAAACTTCCACCCTCAATGTCCCGCGTCACCAGCGCTTTCGTTGCTGACCACAGCTTGGAGAAGTTAGCCCAAATGGCCGATAAAATTCACGAAACCTACCCCCAGTAATCCCGTAAACTCAGTCTCCGGCCCTGCACCCACTACTTCTACAGATTTTGATCCGATTTTCGCTTCCATATCGCACCTGCAAGCCACGTTTGAAGCTTTGACCGATCGCCTACAACGGTTAGAGATCAACAGGCATCGACCACGTTCACGATCCAGATCGTTGTCTCGTGCCCGTCTCTCTTGGTGTTGGTATCACCAAACTTTCGGTCCTCAAGCACGCAAATGCCAACCACCTTGTTCCTTCAAGCCACGTCCCAACACCCCTTTATACACCCCGGCCAGTCAGTAATGGCGACGACTGTCTGTGGCCCTCCTCGCACTAGTCGCCTGTTCCACATCACCGATCGTTCAAGTGGTCTACGTTTCTTCGGAGATACGGGAGCTGAAGTTAGTGCGCTATCACATAAGAATCCACTCCCCGATTCTGCTTCTTTTTCCTTACAAGCCGCTAACGGTACCCGCATCGCTACATACGGCGAACGTTCTATCACTCTTGACCCCTGATTGCGACGTGCGTTCAGGTGGATCTTCCTTTTGGCCGGCGTCCAAACACCCATCATTGGTGCGAACTTCCTGACCCACTACAACATATCAGTAGATGTTCGACACAAACACCTCTTGGACCTGCTAACTTCCCTCTCAGTCAACGGAATTAGTGCCCAACTTCATCCACAGGTATCCGAGTTACCTTACCGGATTCACATTTTGCTGACATACTTAAGGATTTTCCAACCATTGCTCACACATGTCAGTACACGCAATCGGTCACTCCTTCCGTCGTTCGCCACATCCAGACGAGAGGTCTACGTGTCCATACAAACCTCCGGCGACTTCATCGGTATAAGCTACAAACCGCAAAACACAAGTTCGAACACATGCTCGAACTTGCCATCATCCGCACTTCATCGAGTCATTGGTCATCAACCCTACAAATGATACCTAAGAAATCCAAAGGCGATTGGAGACCTTGTAGAGATTACCGTTTTCTCAATAACGCTACTATCCCAAACAGGTATCCCATCCCACATATACACGATTTCGCTAGTACCTTATGCAACACACATTTTCTCCAAACTCGATCTCGTACGAGCATAACACCACACCAGTAACCTCGGGTGACATCCGTAAGGCTGCCATCACAACACCGTTTGGCCTTTTCGAATTAACGCAAATGTCCTTTGGTCTCAGCTAAAACGTTTCAACGTTTCATGGACAAAGTTTTGCGTGGTTTACCTATCTTGGCGACGTTTTCAGCGCCAGCACCTCTCCAACTGAGCATGCAGCTCATCCCAGGGCAGTGTTTGAGCGTCTTTCCACTCACAACATACGTTTAAACATTGAACACATGCTTTTCAGTGTTACTAGCCTAGAATTTCTTGGCCACCGCACTGACGCCACAGGTATTTCACAATTGCTCGATCGCATTTTGACCCTTGAGTCAATTCCCATACCCATCGCACTCACACAACTCCGTCGTTTCATAGGTATCATCAACTACTACCGGCGATTTATCCCTCATTGTGCAGATATTTTGCAGCCACTGACCGATTTACTTGACTCCAAAGAGAAATATGTTACTTTGCCCACCACCGCCATTGCCGCTTTCGAAAGAACCAAGCAAACCATTGCTCAGGCCACAAAGTTATCTTTCCTCGATACTCGCGAAAGCACAAAACTGATTTTGACAACTGATGCTTCGAACGCTGCCATTGGTGCCGTGCTTCATCAAGTTGATAACAACACATCTCAACCATTAGCGTTTTTCTCGCAGAAAATGCAGACTACCCAAACTCGTTGCAGTACTTTTGGTCGTGAATTACTCGCAATTTACCTTGCTATTCGCCATTTACGGCACTTGTTAGAGGGTAGATCGTTTACCATTCAAATCGACCATAAGTTACTCACCTATGCCTTCAACGCCAAGCTTGATCGATATTCACCACGCGAGATACGCCATCTTGACTACATTTCACACTTCACTACCAACATTCGGTTCACTCCAGGTTCGGAAAATGTCGTCACAGACGCACTATCCCGTCCTGACATTAACACTTCGCCCTTCCACACAGTTAAACCTAGCCAAGCTGGCGAAACTTCAACATGGTGATCCTAATACTTTGCCCATTTTATCCTTCCCTCCAGTTCAAGTCTTTTGACTTCCCTCACCCCTCCAGTCTGGATCCATTTTTGTGATGTCTACCGCATCAGCTCACCCAATCGTCCCCGAAGCCTTTTTACGAGTTGTTTTCGAACACTCCCACGAACCTAGCTTTGTGTGGCCCTACATGAATAAGGACCTGACATCCTGGGCCAAACAGCGCATCGCCTGTCAACACAGTAAAGTAACTCGGTATAGGAACGCACCTATCGGTTCATTTGCAGTTCCTGATGCTCGACTCACACACGTTCTTCTCGACATTGTTGGTCCACTTTCCCCATCAACCGGTTTCGCGCATATTCTTACCATGATTGATTGTTTTACCCGTTGACCAGTAGCTGTACCCATTTCGGACACTTCAGCTGAAACGGCAGCCTTTTCATTTTTGAAACACTGTGTGAGTAACTTTGGCGTACCTTCTGCCGTTGCTACCTATCGCGGTCCACAATTTCAATGCAATCTCTTCCGGGAGTTTTCTACACTATTCGGTTTCCATCACACATTGACTACCGCGTATCATCCCCACTCCAACGGTCTGGTTGAGCGTTTCCATCGCCATCTCGAAGCTTCATTGATTGTCCAAATAAACGCATCTTCATAATCCTCTTCTTTACCGCTCATTTTGCTTGCTATTCGCTCCACTATTAAGAAGGATCTTCACTGTTCACCAACAGAACTAGTATAAGGCACAACTTTATACTCACCTGGTGAACTGTTTTTCCCTTCTGTCGCAAAACCCGAATCACCCGTCACATTCGTCACCCGTCTGAAACAGTACATATCCGAACTTTGTGTGACACAGAGCAGACAATCGAGGCGAATAGAGCACATCTCGACCGATCACTCTTCTGCACTATTTGTGTTTGTCAGACATGACGCAACGAGGAGACCCCTCCAACCGGGCTATGATGGCCCCTCCAAGGTTATCAAACGGCATTCCAAATACTTTGTTTCAGAGGAAAGCGGGAAGCACGATACCGTCTCCACTGCTCGTCTGAAACCTGTCTACATCGAAGCACCCACGACCAAACCTAGCAATCCTGCTATCCCAACAACTCCCGCACCTAACCAAGATATAACTAACGCCAATCGCACTCCTTCTGCTAGTCGTTCTGGACGATATTTCCCTTTCCCCCAGCACTAAGCTGATAACGAAACTTGAATTGAGCAACTTTTTGATTCGCAGCTTTAATTATTCGAGCGTTTTCCCCTTCCACGGTCAACGCTCTAGTGGGGGAGTATTGTGGCGTTTTGTACCTTTGGCTTGCTTCCATTATAACACTACGTATTTCGTCAACTGCATAATCGTTTTTTGTTTGAATACGAAAAACCACAAAAGCGCGCACTTGTACAATTTCACACAACACAAACATGGCCACGTGATTCGACTCTCCCTTCTGATTTCGCTCGCGCTCGCAGCAGTCATTTGCGAGTCTCAGAACATCTTCGGAATCGACTCTGCCTTCTGATTTCGCTCGCGCTTGCATCAGTCATTCGCGAGTCTCATGTGCTAACTCTGGTGTCAAAACATTTCAGACCGTCTTCATAATCTATTTTATGTGGGAAATGTTCAGAAGAAAGCCCCTGGAACAACATGATTTAATTATTGTTTATTCGCTGACCTGGGCCAACGACGAACTATTTTAAAGGAACAATTATTAATGGGCCTGTTCCATCCGACCTCTTTATTATTGTGTTCCCAACTTAGCGTTATTTATTTTTCATTTCTTTGCCACACGCTCCTGGTAAAGTAACGTATTGGTTAGCCAGACCACTACAGTACTTAATACTTAATACTTGATACTTGATAACAACGGGAAAAGGTTCACATCTGATTCTGAAAGATAGATGGGTCCATAGAATTCCATGGATGAAGGCATATCAGAACAAGTGACTGGGCAATGCGAGACGATCAGCCATGTCGTATGTTTGGAAAATAGGGTTTTCTCTGCTTGACGCAGCTCGCATTTAGTTCGTCGTGGTTGACTCGCATGTATGGTATCATTTTTCACTTTGTCTTATTTGACGCACCGAATTCAGGTTTTTTAAAGATACGGAGGAACCGGAAAATGCTTAGGTCCCTGGCACAGCGATTTCACGAGGACAATTTATATTTGGTTTCCGCCACATAAATACCTGTCTCAGAGCCGCATTGGTGAGCGAATTTCCATGCTACCGCACAGTGACTGGCATACGCATGCACATGGGTACATCGCATCCAGGTCATGTTATCTGCACCATTACCCAAACGCCTCAGTAGTTTATGATTCCCGCATGTTGGCGAACCACCTGGCTTATTTTCAGTGCACGCACTTAATATTTCAGCCGCCAGATATCCGGTGGAGTGGGAGACCAGGTCAGTTAGATCAGATTAAGTGAGCATACATCAGATAACTGCCGTTTAAACCAGGTCAAGAAAACAACACTGCACAAGCTTACATTTAGTGGCAGCGGAATAATAGAGAAGCAAGCTAGGTCGAGTACATCGGGATAAGCCCATACCATCTTGATGGGTAAAAATTTTCGTGGGCCGAGCTTGAGGAGGACAATTACGATTTTGCTGATTAATTTGGATCACTTGGTACAAACATTCTGAATGACCGAAAGCTAAGACAACTTGCATGGGGCTTAAAAGTGAATAGTTTCCGGTGTAAAGTCACACAGAAAAAGATAGGTCATTTAAAGGTCAGCACTGGGCGACACCGATAGTGCAAAGCGGAGGAGGAAAGGTGAAATAAAGCACTTAAGAGTGCCTTGAGTCCAGCACTTAGTAGAGGTCGGAAAGTAGTTGAGTATGATGCTAGAGAGCAACAGCATTAAAAGTAAAGGAGCCATCATTGGCCAGCACGCGTTTAGGTGTTGTTGTAAAACACTTGAAATCTGTTCAGTGTTGTAAAGTGGCAAGGAAATTTCACGCCGCTTTGTAAAAGCAGTAGGGTAACCAGAACGCTTGTCGGACCTCCAAAAATTTCACAAGGTGAAAATTCGCTTCCGTCCTAAAGATATATAGGGCAAGTGTGAAAACCATCGTAAAGCTTTTGACCTGAAAAGGTTGGAGGCCTAAAAATACGCAACCAGGGCGGCAGGAAAGACCACTGAACCGTGGAAAAGTTTTGTAGAGTGCCGCAAATCTCTAAAGGCAACTTTGAGTGGGAAGGATAAAGAATACTGGTCAAATACCACTGCTTAAAAATGGCGGCATTTGTATGCATGTAGTGAAAGGATGGTAACTCTAGAGGGGGAGCCTGCATGTTAAGGTTACCCCGATTTGGAATAGGTGGAAAAAGCAAAACTTACAAGATTTTCTTGAACGAGGGTCTTGATACTGGAGGAGTAAGTGACAGACTTGCATCAAGTAGGGAGGGGGCAAAGGGAAGATTACTAGGGATATAACGCAAAGGCAGCCCAGGCCAGATGCACTTAGTCAATGAGTCAGCGCCTATCCTTATGCTGACCTGGTGAAGGGAAAAGTTTAAGAAGAGAAGGCTGCATACATCATGCAAAGAGGAATAGTATAACGTGGAGTACGGCTTTGAGAGTGTTGATACAGGAAGGAGGAGAACAGGGTCTCGCCCGCTCCCCCCAAATGCCTCAAGTGTTAATCGGCAGTGAAGATGTTCTTTCTTCACCTGATTCCTCTTAGACAGGCATAGGCGAACTACTGCAACGGAGACCCAGTGATACCGTTGGGACTATGTTTTGTGCCATGGATCCGGGCCGGATCTTGTCAAAGGCTTATGGGCAAGCCCGGTTAGGAAATAAATATGTTACTATAACATAATACAGCGATGGAGCACGCGGCACTCCAAACAGCTGTGACTGTACCGAAGAAGTGGGGTTCGCAACACATAACGCAACCTCGGATCCTAAATACGTACTGCCATTCGAATATGGCGCTATTACATTAAGGGATTCGGATAACCGGGACGCTGACAATGCGGTCCAGAGTTACATTTAGAGAGAAGCATGGTACTGAAGACAGGTTACAGAATACTTCTTATGATGGGGAAACATTTTACAGTTGATTGGATGGGTAAAATATTTGAAACAAGACTATCAGGAAGGTCAGATTCCTGAAAATAACCTCAGAACGCCCGGAACCTACTGCTTTACCAAAATCTCAACAGGAAAGCCGACAAGCATCCAAGCCAGTCAATCATTCAATCAACTCACCAAAAGCTGATGAGCATTCTTGCACGTCACAGAAGCACGACCGTATGTGATCAGCGTTCAGGCATTTCGTAAGGGCACGGTCGATGTTGATGGGTGTTCACCAACGCCTATCAAGCAGCCTGGACCAATGTCGGAAAGTCCCCCTGAAATAGCGTGGGGCCGTTGTAGATTTCGCTGTCACACTCGCTTGTTCGGAATATAGCAGTTGGGTTCCTTTCTGTGAGTCTTTTTTCTCCGGCATTGGGCACTGGGCACTGGAGCGGATTAGCAGCAGATACCACAGGTCGGCGAATCAGGAGTTATAACAAATTGTTGCCATACTATACCACCATTTTTTGGGGTACGCAATGAAAGTCAAAACTTCTCCAGATGGAGGTCCTCGAGGGCTTGTAGAAGGTCAAAAACTTGAGCTAGAGATGTGGTGACGTTAGAGAAAGAATGATGGTTGTGCTGGCCGTCATTGAGATGACGACCTGAAGTTTAGGCTATAAGGGTAGATAGCTGCAAGCGACTTTTGGGTTCATAGGGGCGGCTGTAGCGACGGGTCTGTCGACGGTACGGCTTAATTAGGTAACCAGTCAAGTTTTGGCAACATCTCGCCGTGGAATCGGCAGTTGAATTATTTGTGGCAGAAAGGGGCACCAAAAGTTGCAATGTTTCCGAGACATCGGGCAACATTTGCAAATACGCTCGATAAATTTGTCTTTCGAGATCATCTAGCATGATTTCCTCTCAAAGCGCAATTTGTTTAGCAGCCATTTGTCGTTCCGCATTGTGAAGTCTGAGTTCGAGAAGTGTCTGACATGGAGTAAAAACCTGCGTAGACTTTTAGGCTGCGGCTATCGCAATTAAGTTGTGAGCGGTTTCTCGGTTTTTGCCTCTCAAGTTGAATGTTGTTGGTTGTTTCTTCAACGGTTTCTTATGTACTTAAATGTTGCATTTTTTTATCCCTGAGCGAGACTTCTTACCTCACCTGTTTTCACAATCCCGGCTAATCGTCGGTTTGTAGAATCATGCATTCTACGAGACGACAGCTCGCCCACCGTGCCCTGCGCTAGTCCTTCTGAGAATGAGTTGAGTCGTACTTTCCAGAAGATTCCAAATCTTCCTGGATAGCTTTTGTTTCGTTCGACTGCCCGCTACTTTTTCCGCAGCAAGAGTATTTGGACAATGATGTCATAATTATTATTATTTCTCTTACACTGAAACAGATTAAAGAAGACAAGTAATCCTGAGAAGGTTCAAATGCATGTTCGCTGTTTGGGGTTTTCTATTCTGGTATGAGAATGAGATGAGAATTAGCACACGTTAGTCACTATGACCTGGAGCAGCCTTGGCTGTAAAAGGATTGATAAAGTGCCCTTAATATTTGATGAACAGATCAAGTAGGAAGGGTAGCTGGACAGTGTAATATCACCTACACATGGTGCTTCGTCAGTCGCTTGACGAAGGCCGCCTTTCCTTTGCTTGAAAGGAAGAGATTGTCACACCAATCTACAAAACTAGCGACTGACTATCGCCTGGAAGCTGAACGACTATAAGCCTCACTAGCGTGCCGCGCAAGGTGATGGAACGCATTCTGAAGCGAGCTATCTTAGATCACCTTACTTCCAGCAATCTGATATCTCCAGCTCAACACGGATTTCCCACAAACCGCTCTTGCGTAACAAATACGCTCGTGTTTATGGACAGCTTAACCCAAGCCAAAGACGAAGGACTCATATCGGATGCCATATTTTTCGACTTCTCAAAAGCATTTGATAGGGTCCCACACGTCCAGCTGCTCCATAAACTCAAGTCTTACAAGAATAAAGGGAAGATCGCTCGCTCGGTCAAGGCGTTCTCATCAAATAGATCATTCCAAGTGAGAACAGGCTAGACCTTCTCTTCTCCAGCGCCGGTATCCATCGGAGTTCCTCAAGGCTCCATCCAGGAGCCAGTATTGTTTCTGATCGACGTCAACGACCTCCCAGACGTTCTTGTGAGTCCGTGTCTACTTTGTGCGGACGACTTGACATGCTGGAGTTTCAATGCAGGTGACCTCCAAACGGATGTAAACGCCGCCAGGCGGTGGTCGTTGGACTGGCACAGTCCTCTGAATGATCAGAAGTGCGTCCATGTGTCGTTTGGAGGGGATTCAGCGAATGCCTTTTTTACGCATGGTGAAAAGGACCAGAGAACATCACGAGGATAGATGCCAAAAAGGATTTGGGCTTCCGGGTCTCCTCAAACTTGTCCTTCTCACTGCACCATGAGAAATCGGCCCAAAAGGCATTCACCATTTTACGGATGATCCAACGTACCTTCTCCCGTATTACTCGCATGGACTTCCAAATACTCTATGGGGCCTACGTCAGACCGCTCCTGGAATACGCCAACCAAGTTGTCTACTCAGAACGCACGAAAGACGTCACCCTCATTGAGCGTGTCCAGCGGGCCGCCACTAGAATGGTTGCCGGCCCCAAATCCGTGGACTACGAAACGCGTCTCGCGATGCTTGCTCTTTCCCCTGGAGTACCGTCGCCTCCAAGGGGACCTAATTCTTACTTATGTCCTGTTTGAACAAAACTTGACAAACAGGTTTTTTGCCGTTGAGCCAGCAAACACCCGGTGGGGGCATAGTAAGAATGTCTTCGAGCTTAGAGCACACACATTTATTAAACAAAAGTTTTCTCATTTCGGATAGTAGGTGCGTGGAATTACCTTCCTCCAGCAGTTGTTCACGCTCCTTCACGAACCCAATTTAAAGCACTATTAGACATTTATTTATGCGAATCCTGGCGCTGGCAAGCATACTGCCCCGCGCTGAGAACATAAATAGCAGTGTCACACCCTTTTTCACTTGTGCTTTCAGGTGAACGACAGCCACTGACCAGCAAGTACAAAACCGACCCAGGAACTTTGGACAAAAGCCTCGATCCTGTGTATCAATCCGTGAATCCGTGAACATCGGACACACGTTCTTCCCTTTTGTCATATAGAGCGATGGTATGCACAGAATGCCAATAAGTTATGATTTCATGAATACAAGCAGTCACATCTGGCACCTAATGGCTGTTTCTTGTCATGCACCATTCGTTTTCTGCATTTAACAGTATTGACTCGGCGAATGGTGATCCTTTATGATACTTTCCTGTTGGTTGACGTAGTAGACCTGCGATTCTCATCAATTATCTGGGAAGCTGTTGCTTTTTGCTCGTCTACTTTCACTATTCACATTAACTCCTCTTCCTGCATAACAAAATCCTATGTCATGATGCTTTGGTACGCCAAAATCTATCGCCCGTTCTCAACTAGTCCAACAGCTATCCTCCCTGCTAGCTACCCCGACGACAAATTTTTCACCCTCCCAAAACTAGGCATCTATTCTGGCTCAACTAGAACTTAGCTTTTAGATCAGCAAACGAATTCACCTTTCTTGGGTCCATTTAGCTCTCTGTCATCCACTTTTAATTTTTTTCCATTGACGCCGTTGTATCTTGTGCCTCCGAACACTCGCCACGCGCTACTGCTTTCGTTCTATTTCTTTCTCCTCGCCTCTCTTCCCAAGCCTCAAACCTCAGCTGCAGTTGCCGAAATGCTCATTCAAAAGGCTGGTGCCCGGTCTACACTCACACGGTCCTCCATCAAAAGGGGAATTATCCGTAGGCCTTCATCTGTTCCATTCCATGTGTCGATCTCCGTCTCACCCAGAACCAGCTGCCAAGGAACCGCGTATCCCTTCTCCGACCCTTGACAACCGTTACGCTGATGTCCATAAACCTAAGCATGGCATGGTACTGTCATACCCAGTGAGATGGCACTCCCGCAACTACTTTCTCCAGAATCTCGACCACAACCCCTCGCCCATTCAAGCCTGTAGCCGCAACTTCGGGCAGTTCTCATCCGGTCCCGTCTCTGTGATGAGCTCTTCCGTACCCAATGAATTTTTGCTCAGATTTGGCTCCCCGGGCTTTTCTGCTGCAATTTCGGTTTGCCTTTTGCACAAGTTCCAATCCGCATACAGAGTTCAGGTCGCCCTATTAATTATCAACTTGCCCCCATCCAACTCAATTCCCTGCACCTGACATCCCTACAACAGTGCAACCAGTGAGTCTGCTTACTTTCAGATTAAGCCACATTTTTGAGACAAAACTTGCCATGTGCCCCCAATTTGAATTATACCATCTTCATCTCCACTTTTGCTCGTTGTGACTCCGGCCATTTACCTAATCACCCAGGGTCACTCATGGCCACCAATGGTTTTCAGTTTTAGTTCATGCCACCTGACTGTCTTTGAACTAGTCGGACCTCATACCCATTGTTCCCAACAAGTTGGGAAGTAACCTATTATTACTATATCATTGGGTATTCCCCACTGTTTATGACATTGCCCTCTTTTTGTGCAATCTGCACCCCCACAAATCCCCCAGCCATACTCCATTCTGACCGTAAAACTATGATCATGGCAGACGGTATGCCACCCACAAGTTGTGAATAAACATTATTATTATTTTTGTGGGATTTCTTCCTGTAAGTGAAGCCAATCTATGCTGAAAAGCCGAGAATCACAGTGCTTTTGGGCTTTTCAGCATAGATTGGCTTCACTTACAGGACGAAATCCCAAATCTCCTCACACTACCAGCATTAGTATTATTATTATTAGTGACACTATTGAGCCTTTACAGTTACAACTGACACCATGACCATGAAATTCCTGCTACCATTTATTCATACTACTGCTTCCTATAATTCATCATCCTCACTTCCGCTTTTCATGACCCTGACCATGGGCCAAACAGTCCACGGCCGAATAAGCCTCATCGCCATTGGTTATTTGCACACCCAAAATATTTTCGCCGAAACTACAGGGCTTCCGAAGTTTTGAATTTAACGAAGTGTTAGTCCAATCCATTTGCGCCTTTCGGTGATGCTTTGCTTGTAGCATTTTGTTTAAGTGAGCACAATTTCAAGGTCACGGGCTATCACCGATTTGCATTTTCATACCGGTTTACGCGACATAAAACATGAAATCACACTAGCATATTTTAGCGTTTTTCGGCGTTCTTTACGAACAAACAGTTTCTAAAGAATATCTGATGCAAATTTCACCCTGGAAGACCGGTCGTTGACGTTAGTTTTCTTTACACTCCGCGGCTTTAACAAATGCGATTATAATCGCAAAATATATTTTGTTCGGAGAACCTGGTCACAACACATTTTCCTGTGGATCTTTACTTCCATTAAGCACAACATTGTTAGACAGCGGCACGGACTGTGCAGTGGCAACGCGAGGGTTATCTCTGTGGATGATCCCGTTTCCCAGATATGCATAACTGGCCTGTAGATAAAACGGCGTCACGAGGTAGCTCAAGGTCTCATTCCTACTGTGAATATGACGCTCTATAGGTGGTGACTGCCATAAAACGCCATGATAGCGGTAACCGTCGTCACTCACCTCGACTACTTATCGTAACTGCTGGGTCCGCGTACATGTGCGACGCTGATTGTGGGGCTATGTAACCTAATCCAATGATCAACGACGACCTTTCATACCTAGAACCATACGCGATGTCGCTTATTTTTGGTACCTATAGAAAACACCAGGCCAATATCCATGCGGGCAAGTAAAAATGAGGCCTCAGCTATGGGTGACAGCCTAATCTGATTGCCTGTCATTCATACTGCTGTACTCGATGTAGCCTTACCCGGCTACTCATCTACTTGCTAGTTTCGTGTCCATGTGCGGCGTTGATTGACCAGTAACTTAATTGAATCTAATCTGTCGTACATGTAACTGTACGCGTTGTCGCTTATCTCTGCTACTTATCAAAAACACCGGGCCAGCATTTACGTGAACCGATGAATACGAGGCCTAAACTATGAACATACCTAATCCAGCGGTGAATGACGGACCTCATACTCAAAACTGTACGAGATGTCTTTCGGCTGCAAAAGCTCAATTCTGAGGTCAGCTCACAGTAGGAACAGGCAACACCGCCAGATATTTCTGATCTCATGTCTCCGCGAATTCCAAGCTACCTCAGTTGCACACAATTTGACCAATGTACTTCCCCATACTCACGTATGTCCTCAGCAGTTCGCATCGACCGCACACCAATTGTCTGCACGTAAATATCGATTACCGTTTTTGAAATCGAGTGGAGTCGCCTCAGTGAAGTAGTTAGAAATGGTGATAACTTTTGAATGTCTGTTAATTCGAGAGGCAGTCTAACTCACATCATATTGCTTGCTAGCAAACTTTTCGGACACCTTTTCCTATTTTGAGTCCCCAACATAGACATGGCTCTTATTAACCCGTTCGAATGGCAGCAATGAACCACCACGAACTCTTGATAGATCCTAAAATATCCTAACTACAATGACAAACATGAACGGCTCATCCAAGATGTTCATGTACGGGGCTGGCTGCGAACCCGAGTAGAGCGCCGTGATGATGGTACCGCGACTACCATACCCAGTCTGATGGCTTGCCCGTAGTTCACTGTACCTCTAGCGTTTCTCGGACGACCGCGTTACCCAGAAGACCGTTTCAGTCCACTCAGTTTGTGTGAGGACTTGTAAGCAGTGGCCGTCTTACTGTGCCGTCCGCTTGTTCTGCCCACAAACCCAGTAGTTTAACCAAAGCCATCATTGGTGGCTCGGTATGCCGGTGATGATCGAACCTTGCCCCAAGCCAGATATAGCATGTGCTAACCATCATAAAAAACAAAAAAACTTACTGGATGTGACGAATTCCTTGGTTCAGCGAGACGCAAACTTACTGGCTGTGACGAATTCCTTGGTTCAGCGAGACGCTTGCCGCAACCGTAGACGAATTTTTCATCTAGGCTGCGAGTTTGCGCGCCATGAAGTGCCCTTGATGGATCGAAGGAATCGGTCAATTGAGTTCAGAGTACCAGTCTATGTTTTTGAGCCCCATTTAGGCTTCTCGGGGTCTCAGGGATGATGGGAAGCTATTTCACCAGACTCTTCCACCAGAGGTATGATTGCTTCAGTGAACAATGAAATTTCGTGAGTTGTGAAAATATAAATGTAGGTTTAAATGGTTTTTAATTCGGGCATACGCGAAACCAAATGCAACATTTTGGTGAAAAAAATTTATTCCGCTCGCAAAGGTTTTGCAACTAAGAGAGTTGTGCGGCTAATCGACCATTTATGCCGCACAATATTCCAGAAGGACCGCCCTTGTCTCGTGTTTGCCAGTTGCACCTTGTGTGTTCTAAGGAATTTATTCTTCCCCAAAGTCGCTCAATGTATACCCCCCCCCCGACAGTGCTGCACTGTGTCGGTTGCGACTCCAAGTACCTCAAAACGAGGGAATATGCCTACGTAGTCATTCAACTGTCTGTCTAATTTGACAGATCATGCTCAGTGTAGTAACGATATATTTCGCTGCTTAGTTCTCGATCTGAGCCTTCCACGCTAGCGTTCAAGTCAAAATAGCCACCAAAAGTGCATAAGGTATATTAACACCCAAAGCGAAGTCCGGAACACTCGCACAGTGCTTCATATATATAGCGTAGGCGGCAATAACTGGAAATTCTGGCACGTTCTGGATGCGTCATTGGCAACCGGCATTCGGCCAATACTGAGTCATGATTGACTGTCGGGTCCAGACTTCGACCAGTCAGATCTGGGCTTGATGCCGGAATGGCAAGCGTCCCGAATTCTAGGTGAGTCTCGCGTACGATAAGCTTCTCGGCCGTAGCAGTAGCTGACTGTGATCGGTAAAGCGGAATCTGTGTTGAATTCCACCTAACACTCAGAAAGTTGCCGTCATCCTCCAGGAATTGCCATCGGTCGCTATGATACAACGTGTACATCTCAAATTCCCACATGAGCCATAGCACAACGAAGGACGTCAAACCCGTACGGGTTAGCCAATGGTTAGGAGTCTAGCCAACAGTCTCCTGGTCCTTCAGGTTGATGGATGGAACACGTGTGGTGACTCTTCCCCAAGAGATCCAACACTTCTACCCGCCGAATACCGTGGCATTGCTCTCTGGTTTTTGAGTCTAGATTAATCCAACACTTCTATTTCCCGCCGAATACCGTTGCATTGCTCTCTGGTTTTTGAGTCTAGATTTCACCTTATCGGCTATCGCGTGGTGCCACCGGCTGGGTCGCCTTGCTTGCTACATACAACAGGGCGAGTTAGCTAGCACACACTACTGCTGGGGCCCCTGTACTTTCTCTTTCTAACTTTTCTCTCACTGATTGGTGACCCCCTGAAGGCCCATCTATTAGGACTGACTACTCCCCCTAGCAGCACACCCAGTCCAAAATAACCGAGTTTTTCGGTTATACGACGGTTGAATAACCGTCAAATAACCGACCTTAACCGACCTATAACCGACTAATAACCGGGTTGTGCTGCTAGGGTCCTCGTCTTTCATCGATTTTGGCCGCAGCATCTGCGCACCAAACGGCACCGACGGTTTCACGCACCTCGATATAGATGTTCAATTTTCAGCACCTTGTCTATCTAGTTGCTTTCAATTCTCGCAGTGTAAAACAAGCAGGACAACAAGCTGCACTTACCCTCATACTGGACTCGCTTGATATCGATGTGTGCCGCGTACGAGAAATAAGGTTTCCAGATGCAAGCACAGTGCTTGAACTATTTTCCCTATCAGTCCCCGCCCACTTCTGGCTGCTCATCTCTTGTGATCCGAAGACCGGTGCGGCAGAATGTGAATAAGTTGGTATCCTCCTAAGTCACCGGGCGGAGAGATCCTTGATCGGCTGGGTATTCTTTGATAGTCGCTTCTGTACACCACTGACTGTGATTAGACCATTTTGGCCAGTGTGATCAACCATTGATGAGCTAAGTCCCCCATTCAGGGAGGCGGCATTTGTCGACGCGACTCAATTTACTAAGTGAGTGATCGTTCAGCTGTAGCACCCATTCGGTGCCTAACTGCCACGCCACTCCAAGGTTGCACGAGGGCTGGGATACTGCCAGGTTGCCCAAGCCTAGACAGGGGAAGTCGAGAGACAGGTCGGGTTCGAACCACGGACCTTCCGGTCAGTAACTTCGCTTTCTAATCACTTGGGCTATCTCACGCTCATTTACTAAGTGTTTCAGCTGTTGCACCCTTTCGGTTGCTAGTTGCTACGCCATCCGAAGAGAGCATGGGGACTGAGATCTTGCCAGGTTGCCCAATTAGTTGAGATGCAGTGGTCGAGTTCGAACCGCAGACATTTCGGTTAATAAATTAACGCAGCGCCGTAAACTGACGTCTCAAGCCCATACACTGTCCACCTATCGGTTTCTTTCACTAGTCGCATTGCTGGGCGAGAGGAGCTGTGCGAGATAGCCAGTCCTCTGACGCACGAAGAACATTCCCTAACCAGCGTAAGGGTGAGTAGCTTATATATCGTGGAGAGTTATTTTTCCTAAAATCGTCTGACGCACTTCGGCCTTATTAATCCAACCAATGCTTTGGCGACACCGATGTTTAAACACCGACAGCTTTCGTATGTCTTCTGATCAAAGAAGCCTTGCATTTGATCCATAGAGCAGTATGGATTGCACTGTCGCACCGTAAGCTCTATCATTAACAGGCGAACTGATGTCACGTCTGCGCCATAGGTGTCTGGTTGGCGAAAGCGATCCTAGCCTTCCCGATTCAAGAGGAAGAGAGGACAGTCTTGTCTTTCACCGCTGGACGTGTAGAACTTAGGCGAAAGCTCGAGCTTTGACGATCGCCAACCGACTTTGTCCACGACATAACCAAAGGTAACTTATGATGCACTGAGTGCCCTTTTACGGCGACCTAAAGGCTCAAATGATTTTGTGGTTGCCGTAGATTTGAATTCACAAGTAGACAGACTTAGCGCATCTGATATTCGATTAAGTGGTCAACTTGAATTGAAATCGATGCCCATACACAACGGCGAACGACTCCTGTGCGCTGATTGCCTCTATGCACTGCCAACTTCCGAAATAACCGAAATCGTCAGTTTGCACTGTGTCCTCAGCAGCGTGCCAGGCGTGGTCACATCGCCATCAGCCAATAATAGATCGCGTCAACAACGGACTGTTGCTGGTTTTGAAACTTGCTCGGGTTTTGATCATGCACTCGTCCACAGTCTCTTCTGTTCGCTTTCTGAGGTCGTACAGCGGGTGGACAAATTGTCTAACAACTGAGCTGGCGGAATAGTTTTATTGACTCTCTTCCCTGCACAATACCGGGAATTTAGCCAGCGCTTATGCGCTACCAGGTTCCCTCAAAAGCCGGACAGAACAGTGGTACAGCTTGCATCCCGAAGAAAATTTCCCACCAGTCCCGAATATAATTCAGTCCGATATTATCGGATATCAGGTGAAACCCAACGTGCGCACCGACCGTGAAGCCTGGTAGCTAAAGAAGAAAGAATAGAAGAATGGAAAGAATGGAAAAGATGCAGGTGAGCTTGAATACCCATAGATTATTTTGGTTAATCCGATCGATCTCTCCCCGAAAGCCGCTGGTGTGCGAAACGATCAAGGTTCAAAGTGGTGCGATTATTCTCAGTACTGAAGGACACCCCGACCATCGGGAAGAGCACTTTGGCTAATTTCTGGGATTTATCTGGGTCCTGGACGGCGAATCTTGAAGTTCCTACGGCCTGGAAGGTTAGTGTCAACCATATATATTCCCTCAAGCGCCACCAAGCTCCTCGTTTGTATGAACCACCCGCGTCGTTCAGGGATGAGAGGTTAGGTTCTCAGTCGCTTGACCGATCTGTTTGCCTGCATTTTGGAAAAAGAGACTGCCCCGGACGACTGAGAGGATCCCTGATAGTGCATGTTTCAGGGCCGAGATGTCTCAATGGTCAAAGCACCAATTTACTGTTTCGAACACAATCTCTGCATCTCGGCTGCTCCTGTCTGTGCTTGAGCAAAATCGCGATGTCTCAGCCCTCGCCTCAGCTTGTCCGGGTGCTGCGTGTATGCCGTTGCAAACAGAGTTGATTGGTGTATCCAGCAGATTTAGCATTTCGATCCAATATAGCCCAATGAGATCAAGTTTGGGGCATGACGTCAGGTAGCTGGTGGCTTCTGCCGTCCAGTCATTGAAGTTAATGAGGCAGTCCACTTCGCCAGTCAACTTCAGTTTAACACCGGAAGCATTACGGGCCCAGTGATCAGTCGGCTTCACATATGGCTTACTGATTCGTTTCCACGTTCGTTCAGTGAGCAGCGTGATATCGGAGCCAGTATCAAGTTGCAAACGAACTGGGATGTCGTTGATACGAACCGTCACGAACTTCCTTCGGCAAGCAAAATCAACTTTGAATGTTGCCGTCACCGAGTTGGACCGCGATTTGTGGGCTGCACGGTGGTGTGCGGGTGGCTGCAATCTTTGAGATCGACACAAATCTTCTTTGTGGCCGCGACGACTGCACCTGGAACATTTGTGACGCCTGAACCGGCAATAACGAGCAAAATGCCACTCACCGCAATGCCAGCAACTTGTGGGAGGCTTACCCTGTCTTCGATCGGGCTTCTTGTCGGATTTCCTGGGCACGCTGTAGTTGATTGCCTGTACACAGCTGCTTGAGGTCACAGGTGACTGACCGATCATAGCCGTGTCGTGCTTCAGGTTGATGAGGCGTTGGCATTCAGTGGTGAGGCTCTGCAACGTCATTTCGGCATCCTGTTCAATTCTGTTAAGAAGCCGGGTTCTGATGTCAGCATCATGGGATGACTGGAGACCGGATACAAAAATGAGGCACTTAAACTGGTTCTCCGTCATTGAGCCGAGCTTGAAGCGCTCGCATTCTCGATTGACAACACCGGCAAACGTGATGAAATCATCATCATCTTTCTTGGCCAACTTAAGGCATTGGTAGCGGATAGTGAACAGTGATGTTTGATCGCCGAATATCTAGGACAGTGTCCTGACCGTTTCACCAAAGGTGAGGTCGCGGGGCAGCTTGGGAAGAATGAAATTTGTGAACCGTTTATGCTCCGGTGTGCCGAGTTTTCGCAGCAATAGTCTGACTTTCCATCCATCGTCAAATTTGGAAGAATCAGTTTTGAACATGTCTTCGTACCGCTTGAACCAGGAGTCAAAAGTGTGACCAGAAAGAGCGCCAAATGTGAACTCCGTAATTGAGGCCGCGGCTGCATCAGTTGGGGAAACAGAAGACTCACCAGTACTGACTGCTGCTGTCTGGATGTGCAGTTTCCGAGTAGGTGATTCAATGAGCTTCAGTTGCGCTTCTCCAAACTGCTTTTGTTGCTGCTGCAATAGTTCTCGGAGCTGATCAAATTCGATTGACATCGTGGGTTCCCGTTCGCCAATTGTTGTAACGGTATTTTCCTCAGCTTAGTTCTCGGTCTGAGCCTCCCAAGCTAGCGTTCACGTCAAAACAAACACCAAAGATGCACAAGGTCTATTAACGCCCAAAACGAAGTCAAGAACAGTTGTATAGCGCTCCGTACATATAGCGTAAGCGGTTATAACTTTCTGGAATTTCTGACGCGTTCTGGATGCGCCATTGGCAACCGGCATTTGGCCAATACTGGGTCATGATTGGCTGTTGGGTCCAGATTGTTGACCAATCAGATCTCGTCTTGATGCCGGACCGGCAAGCGTCCCGAATTTTGGGCCAACCTCGAGCGAGCCAGGCTTCTCGGCCGTAGCAGCGCCTAAAGACGTGCGGTATAGTGGGATCCGCGTAGATCCCTGCCTAACACCCAACTTCTACATCTCGACTGCTCCTGTCTGTGCTTGAGCAACGTCGCGATGTCTCAGTCTTCGTGCTTCCTCCGGGTGGCATGGTGGTTACAACTGAGTGATTATTAATGTCCATTTCCAAAACAATGTGTGTGTGGTGAGTGCGCTAATCAGCTTGACTTTAGTTGTAACGTGGCTCCTGGTGTCAGTCTTCCTTCGTTGCCTGATAGTGGACCGTGGATAATTAACTCAGGAACAGCAAACGGATTCCGACATTGTGGGCATTGTGTTGAATAAATTTTCTCTCTCCGTTAGATGCTAGAACAATGCCATACGTATAAGTGACCCATAACTTAAGTGTTCCTGGATTTTGAAGGCAAATTCGGTTTGTTTTAATGCGTACACCCAGCAAGGAAATGCTTCGAAAGTCTGAATATAATCATTGATGGTGAAGTCCGCGTACTTGCCGTATAGGGATGTAGCTGCCACAGTTTCATTCACGAATGGTTTGGGGAAGTGGGGCAGATAGCTACGCATTGGAGGCGCTAGCTGATTTGATGGATGCCTAAATACGAGGGTACTATCGAATTTTCCTTTGGGGAGATTGGGAGGGGAGCTATGCATTGAGGGCCTTTGGGGGCACGACTGGACCATGTCCGACAATGTCTCGAACCATTTTTGTGCCTGTCTCGGGAAGAAGGCAACGACCAGTGCATCTGAGTTTGCCGCTCATGTCTCATACTTCGCTGTCTGACCTCCACTGACTCGTTTCCACCCTTCGGGGAAGTAAGTCAACTCACGGAGCACGTGACCAAGTCAGCCTAACCTGTGGAGTGTGATCAGTCCATCTGTCGTTGACGAGTTATCTCTTCCCAAAACCTTTTGAAGTACCTCAGAATTACTGAGCTGAAGTCCTCACCAGACTCAAGCAATGCTCGGAAGACATCGGTGGTCAAACACTGGAAATCTTGACCCGTATAATAATACGGAGCGTACCGCAGCATTGGCGGATAAACCCACGCCACGGGTAATACAGGGTCACGAAAGCTCTGACTTCCCAATCCGGATGGAAACATATTTGTTGGGACCACCGGAACTGGTACATCTGCCTATTACTACTGCAAGGAAGGAGGCCTTCGCTGTGGAGTTGTTTATTAGAAAACACCAGCTGAACAGTTACAGGCCATTGAACATGGAGGCAAAATTCTCATAGGCATCTTGTTTACAAAAACTGGATATCCATCTTCTCCTTGAACGCGTCTCCCTGAATTTCCTGGATATTCATTGACTGTTACTCAAATCCAAGCAAATGATACAAGTGACTACACAAATTCCGTAATATATCTCACTTTTCAAGAGACGCGAAGCAGATTCACATGTCCCAACCAACGTGGCTTCTGGCGCTGGACACATTCTTCAATGGAAGTACCCTTTGCGCAACCGAAATTTCGCCTTCTAATTGCCTCGTTACAGATACGCCGACACCAACCCACACGAACTATGGTTCTGAGACAACCATTGTCGAACACCTGGGTATTCAGTCACTGAACACGCCACTTACAATGCAAACAGAGGCACTCAAGGTTGTGGAACGCTTTATTTATCTTGGAATTTGTATAAGATCCAAATGTAGTGTGATAGATCAATGAGAGTTCACTGCACGGCTATATATATATATATATATATTGCCTGAGTGAATGTCTGGAGATGTAGGCACCTCGGAATGATTGTGGTAAGCTAGCACTAAGTCCCTTCCCCGTCCACCCTTACTCTTTTCTTTACAATAAGGCTTTCAAATAAATCATGGTTGTACGGTTGTGAAGAATCAGTGTTGAACACTGATCTCATGCTGTCGATGATGATGATAATGATGCACGGATATATGAGCCCCATCATCATCATCAGAGACAGCAACATCACTATTAACACTGATGCTTCACTGTCCCACATGTGAGCCTCGGGTCGCGTTTTCCTATTTTATACATTTATGATGATCAGGTGATTCGTCGAGCGTCTGCAGGCGGAGTCTTGGTAACATTGTTACCTTTCTGCCCAGATGTCCGGAGTACAAACTCCGACACCAACATGGAACTGCACTGGTGATGGACCCTAATAATAAATCATAATAGTCGTTCAGCTGGAGCACCATTTCGGTGCCTAGCTGCTGTGCCTTCCGAGGGAAACATGAGGGCTTAGATACTGCCAATTTTCCCACGCCGAGACAGGAGTAGTCAAACTGCAGAGGCTGGGTTCGAACCATGGACCTTCAGTGTTAGGCAGAAATGCACGCGGATCCCACTATACCGCACGTCTTTAGGCGCTGCTACGGCCGAGAAGCCTGCCTCGCTCGAGGTTGGCCCAAAATTCGGGACGCTTGCCGGTCCGGCATCAAGACGGGATCTGATTGGTCAACAATCTGGACCCAACAGCCAATCATGACCCAGTATTGGCCAAATGCCGGTTGCCAATGGCGCATCCAGAACGCGTCAGAAATTCCAGAAAGTTAT
>NW_008751672.1:2421655-2425248 GCF_000715545.1 Opisthorchis viverrini | reverse complement strand
GGCTCAGACCGAGAACTAAGCTGAGGAAAATACCGTTACAACATTCAGATCGGTAATTTCGCCCCTTAACCACTGTGCTGTCTCCACGGCAACACCGGGTTTCTTCCCCTTTATGCTTTTCTTCAGTGCCGAACAATGATGTTATGGGTAGTGTATTGAAACATTGGTACCACAGGTGCGTTTATTGGTTGTTGATTAGGTGACTGCTAACCGGGCTTGGCAATTAATTAGCAGACTTTTCGTTACCAAGTGGGAAAACTCATCAGGGCGCGGTCCGGTGAGTGACGTGCTGACGGTGACGGTGATCCTCACCATCTCGATGTCCGTCAAAAATTCCGGTAGTCTGTTGAGGTAGGGCCATTCGCTATATCCTGTAAGCCCCTGAAGAAGTACGACATCTGGACTTCATATAGCAGCCTACAGTTGTCACAAGGCACACCTCTGGGCCTGTAATACCGTCACAGCTACCTTGTCACAAATCATTACTAATGGTTAATCGCAAGTTACAGTGTAACAAGGGTTCAGATGATTATGTCGTCCACATCCCTGCAAGTACAGCCTATGTCTGACGAACTGTGAAGATACCATGCTCAGAATTACGTCGATGTCATCGCATGGCATGCGAAACACATTTTCTGACATTCTGCGCGGTTTGTCATACCCTTAACTCCATGCATCCGTACGATTACCCAACCCATTTTTGGCCTAACGCCAACCGCGATATTCATCACTGAGCTCGCATCTGCTCGTTCTGAGGCCCACCGACATACGGCTAGCTTCTTAGAAGCCTTTGGAACGCCTAATGTCCGGCTTAACCAAGTCCGTGTAGATATCACTGGGCTCTTACCACCTTTGCAGGATTTAGTCTACCTACTGATGCGCGTCGACAGTTTTACTTGTCGGTCATAGGCTATCGTCGTCCCTGACATCTCGACGGAAGCTGGTTAGAGGCGTTCATTGAACGCCTCGTGGCGCTGTCCCATTACCATAGCAGTTCGGATCGTTTTCACCTGTTTTGCCACTGCTAGGCATTCTTAAGATCCGAACAACGGTCATCATCCTGCCGCTAACACCCTTGTATGCCGTTTCCACCGGTAGTTTATTTCCTAACAGTGTACGTCTTGTGTTAATCCGCCCATGACGATGTGGCTTCAGACAGCCGTCTACCACTTGTAATCTATCATGATCTCCTGACAGTCTACAGTACAGAAGACTCTCACTAGAGACCATGATCCCACCTGCTTCTGTTCCATAAGTTCAACACAGCTTCCTCTACGGGGCGAGATGGTTCACTTGGTCGGAGCGCGGATTTACGGACTGGAATGTCCGTGGTTCGAACCCGACCTTTGCCTCCTGACTTCCCCTGTCTAGGCTTGGGCAACCTGGCTATATCCCAGCCCTCGTGCTTCCTTCGGGTAGCGCGGCAGCTAGGCACCCGAAGGGTGTTATAGCTGAGAGTTTTTTCCTCTACGGTCCTGAAGTATGGCGCCCCAAATATAACACAATGCGCACCCTACTTGGGCCTATTCAACTCACTACTACGCTCACCCTAAGACGGGCCCAAGAGAACCAGACGCTCTTGGGGTGTTACGAATTTCTTCCCACCACATGTCCTTCAAACCTACCGCTTACAGTCGTAGCCCCCTCACCCCATGTGATCCCGCATTCCACTCTCCGTTTCCAACCTCTCAACGCGCATAATTATCAAACGAAACTGCCGAAGCGTGTCTACGCAAAATGTGCCAGTCTGTTGCTCATTTGCCCATATATCGCCCCATTCGTGTTTCCTCACTTCAGTCGTCATGCCGCACACTTGACGGATTCCGAGACATCGTGTTCAGACTACGATGTCTACGGGTTCTACCGTTTTGGAGGTAGAGACAGATGTATGCGTCCTTACCCTTGATTCATCGTCCAATCCCTAACAAACGTTTCTTTCTCAACACATCGTCGATTCCTTGTAGCTCATCCGCAAGCCAAGAGGATATGATTTAGATTTCATTCGTGGCCATTCAACAAGGACAAAAGGTTTTCGACCTCTTATCTCTAACCGTTTTATTGCACTTTGTATCTGCTTTTTCGAGTTTGACACTGCCGTCGGGCATGACTGTCTTCTGTTGATCTTGCTCTTCATATTACTTATTGTTGTGCCGTTTATATCTTCCCTACCAACCTCTAAAACCTCGGATGAGAATACTTTCGGGGTGTTCGCTTAAGGACACGCATGACCATAACTTATCTGTGTAAACAGCTCCTGACTAAACTGTTTTTTTCTAATTCCAGTGTACCTGCCGTCATATTAGTACCTGTATCTGTACCTCTAAATCCTTCGCGCAATCGGCAAGATGTCAGGGCCACGCGTATATATTGAATTCTGGTGCGTTTCATCTTTCATAGTATAGATTATATTCTACCGTTGTTCTTTATTCTGGTCAACAACACAGACTTCACTCGTGTTTTTCTTAAAAAATTCCTGATCACTTGTTTACAACCTTGATTGATCACCACTTGGCTGGCAGCGTTATCCACGAACTAATGTCACAATCAAGACATCTCGTCCTACATTCTGCTTTAACCGATGGTGTATAAAACTGTGATAATATCCGTCGGTGAATAGTTGCATACTGGAATGGTTACCTGGGCCCAAAGTTGTCCTTGCAGCGATGTTCCCTGTACTATGTGGTTCTCACTAGCCGTTGAGATTGTATTCGTTCAACATCATCATTTGATCCTGACCACACACAGCTTAATCTTTCAGGTTCGGGAGCTGAATATCACTCAATCTAGAGGTTGTAGGCCGCTAATGGGTCGACTGTATTTTATCATTCGTCATTCGTCAGCTGACAGTTTTTCTAAACATGTTACTGCTTTCCCCTTTTCCTGATGTGGCCAGAGTCAAATTACGGTTTGTGATTGTTAGACAGAAGATTTATACTGTTAGATCGGTCCTCCAGACATCCAAATCCTGGAGATAGCCCATGTTTAGTCCCTAGAAATTCGTGTTCATTATTTTAACTTAGGAGTTACATTTGACCGGAGCGACTTACACTGAAAGTGGGTGCAGCTACCAGTTTCCATTTTTCTCAACTTTCCGGCTTGTTGGAATCTTATGCTTGATAGCGTTCTTTCGTTCATGTTTGGGCGCAATGAGTCACTCTAAGACTGCCACTGATTTGGTTTAACTGCAGTGCATAAGATGTCGTCAAACTTAACGGAAGAATGATAGGATGAATCAATCTGCAAGTGCCTCAGAGGGAGAGTAATTTCACAAAATGAGTGAAGCTTCTGTCACTCGATGTCGTCACTCTAGGGACCAGTAGATACGTGATTACGTGATGCGGTTCCAGTGATTAAAAGATGATTGGCGCTATGTTCTGTCTTGGTGGGAGCTAATCGCATTGCTGTTCAGCCACTCATAATTGAACGGTTAAGTGGTCAACCACTGGCCCGACCTAAAGCTGCCACCTTGACGTGGTGGTCGGGATTCAGTGCTGCAACGATCCTGCGGGCTACACTGGCTGGAACTTCGTTCCACAAGGTGCAACCATGCCAGGAAGGCCAAAGGGGAGCAGCCAGACCAAGAGCAGCGAGAC
>NW_008751672.1:2387878-2417439 GCF_000715545.1 Opisthorchis viverrini | reverse complement strand
CCAATCATCGGTGAACGAAACTGTGGCAGCTACAACCAGTGTACGACCAGTACGCGGTTATTACAGCTGATAATGATGATGATGATGATGACTGGCCAGAAAGTCACGGGTTTGAAACTCTGAGTTCTATGAGGTACGCACTGCCGATGATGGTAAGGACAAAACACCTGTAGAGTGCTCCTCGGGTTTTCAGCATAGACTGGTCTCACTGTCTGGAAGAAACCTCACTCGGAACTTAGTGAGAAAAGTTTTCTTTCTGACTCTCACCATAGCTTGTTTGTGTATTCTATAACTATATATGTACACACGTATGTATCTGAAGACAGCATTGGTTGCTCAGGTTGCAATAATAGTAATTGATTTGTTCGCCGCGTTGGACGGTTTGGTTTCAAACGTCGAGATGACACCGCCAGTATCTTTAGATGAGTGTCGTCGTTACTGCCGGAGCTATCAATATTCTTTCCAACAACAAACCATTTTGGGCGTGCAACGCACAGACAGGAGAACTTCGCCCGTCTCCAACAACTTTACTTCCTTACTGAGTGCTTTCGAAGAAACATACTTCCACGAAGCATCAACCGTAGACCTGCTTTAGGCTCTTCGGATGCCTGGACCTTGGTGCGGTAATATTCAGAAGAATGCTGAAATCGATTCTATCAGATGCCCTTAGTCGTGTGGTGAAATATGAAAGAGTCGAGTTTTTCCACCCACAATTCACTGATAATGTCACTTCAACTGGTAGCGAAATGTCTGCAACCAGATTGCCTGGCTCAGCGAACAAATCAAATGTCCACACTATATGTATAGTATATTAAGCAAGTGAAACGCCGAAAACCCGAAGAGTAGGGAAATTTACCGACATTCTGTTGATCGAGGACAAATATGGCTATTTTTGCCTCTGATGCCCGATTCTGAGCCCTGACTTGAAGTTTTATGTATTTTTGTGCCTCTCTACGTACATTTGGTTTCATTCCCTTAGGTTTAATGGCTTTCAAGGCACTGTAGCAATCGTGTAGGGAGTGCTCGCATAGTTTTCGATCCCTCCTCATAGTCTCAGTGTTGGGATGTAATCCACTGACTGAGGTTCATAAATTGGATCCATCCTTGGCGCTTTAGGCCGCTTCTGTTTAGTATCACGCCAAATTCCTCCAGGTTATGAATAGGCTCTTTCCTAACTGGATAAGAAGTTGAATTTTTAGCGTTAAGTTCGTTTGTCTGCTGTAAATAAGAAGTCGCATCAACTATGCAGACCATATGCAGCTTCTGGTTCATAATCGCATCCACATGCTGAGGCCAAAACCAGTGGGACGCCAAAGTTGAAGGAACCCAAGTCATTTTTCATTGAATCAGATGTTTACCAGATCACTGAGTGGGGAAGCTATTAAGCTGCCCCCCCCCCCCCTACACACAATGTATGGGACTGGGTAGATCAGTTGTGTTGGTGGCATCTAGAACGGGTGCATACTCGTTTCCAAGAATCAGACAGTTCCAGCATCAATATACACAGCGACCTTTGATTTTCTTGTGTTGGCGATCGTGAGCTTCCAAAAAGCAGCCGTTTTGCTTGACTTATCGAAGGTTAAAAAATATGGATAATGTCCGGCTGGGCTTTCGTACGCGACGAGTTGAAGCGAGTTCTCTAGTCCATCTAAGATGCTGAAGCACACTTGTTGATAGCACAAATCGTGTTTGCACCTATTCTAGTGCCCTGCTACCGTGACCAAGCCAGGCGTTCCATGCCTACACCACATATGCAGTATATAGTCTCAGGTATTTTATCAACAGTATTATGTAGCGGTCTTTCGAGTGATTCTGGTACTCAGTTTTGCAGTCCATCTTGGCTATGATGGAAGCCCTTCAGCAATCTTTCACACTATGTAAGAGTCTCATCCTCGGTGTGGTGCAAACTGTAAGCCTAGGTTGCACGGGCGGCGGTTGGAGAAACGCGCGGCTTAAATGGCATATTCTTCCGTCAGAATGCAGCTGAATGTCTATCCACCATCGTTAGCCTTTAGGATAGTCTAGTATTTCGGGATGGTCCAGATCACTATTGTATGGGCACATAGGGTATCGGGAAAGAAGCAGACTACAGAAGGATCAGCTTGCTGATCCTTCAACACAACCAGAACAGAGGAAGATTACGCTGCCGTATATCAGAAACGTGGCGGAGATGATTGCACGACATCTATGGCAATATGGAATTACAGTCGCCTTCAAGCTTACAAACACGTTGAGAAGAATACTCTCGAAACCAAAGGGAAGGTTGGATGCTTTGAAGAAGACTAACGTGATTTACAAACTTAAGTGCAACGACTGCGACAAACATGTTGACCAAACAGGAAGAAAACTTGCTACCAGAATACACGAACACAAGCCTGCCAGCAGAAGACATGACCCAATGTCACTTGTCTCAATTCACGAAGACAGAGAAGGACACAAATTCAATTGGGACAGTATTCAAATACTGACTCACGCAAGAACGAAACGGGAGCGAGAATTTGCCGAGGCGTGGTACTCCACACAAAAATCGGCCAATAAACACATCCACATTGACCCAGTCTATCAGCCGTTACGAGCAAAAACCACACAGTCACGGAACTCTGAGCCGAGAAACCTAACGACCACCAACGGACTAATCGGGTCAAAGGAAGGCAATCACTAAAAACAGAAGGCCGATGAATCCACCAATCAAGAAAATAAACTCACAAACAAACTCACACAAAGCAAGAAGAAAACGGCCGAATCACAGCAGAACAACCACACACAGAACTGCCGAATGGAATGCGCCCAACGAACCAACCAGACACAGGAGATTGAGACCACGTCAGATTCACAGGAGACCAATCGAACTACGCGAAAACCGTTTCCAGAACTACCAGATACTGTTTAGAAGCTATATACTCACAGGCAGAAGAGGAGGAATTCACCCACTCAACCCTGCACTGACGATGTCACCTCGATTGGTGATGAAACGTTTGCAATCCAACTGCCAAGCTCGGCGAAGGGACCAACAACCAAACAGCGCACCCGAGCTACCTACATTCCACAACATGGCTAATTACTTTACTCTATTACGAATGTGCATCCTGCGTTTCAAGTGGTGCTTCGAATTACTCCTGTCTGACACGTGCAGTTAGCCAATGCTCAGTCCCACTACATCATCCGGTGGATTACGTGACTGCACTGGAAGTCACAGTCAGCTTCCTTTGTTGAAATCCAGGACGACAGACTCATTAGGGACAAGAAGTTGGTCTAGCGCAAATAATATGTTTTACTCACTCGACTCGGTTCATACAAACAGGATCCAGAGCAATTTCAGCTTGTTGGCCTGAGTTGCTCACACACCAGAGTGCTTCTACCCTTACCACATACCCAGATTTCGAACCCTTGTGATTACTTAACACGGACTTTCCCTCTATGGTCATTTCAGTGGTGGATGAGGGTACGCGCCGAAGGCCGACGCACTGAAGAAGCTCATCCAGAATGAGGTTCCGTCTGCATCAGTGTTCGCTGAGAAAGGAAGAGCAAGTAAGTTTTGTTCATTTACGTCGATGCGGCTAAGAGAGTAAAACTGATAGGTTGATATAATCCTATTCTCCGCTGGATGTTCGAATGCGCGTCATATGGCACAAACAGTTGGAATGCCGTAAGTAGTTGGAAACTGGTGTGAATCCCTTGGAGACGGGCATTAGTCTGTGTTCGTAAGAGTTTCATGATGACGGCTTGCCGCACACAAGTCTATGAATTGGGAGGTGTTTAGTGAGTCTTGGAAATCAGTTTTCCTGAAGGTAATAATAATGGCTAAACTGGCTTGCAACAAAGAAAATATCACAAAATCGGACGGCAGTTGAGCGACGCTTTCAGTGTGAGAATACCTCACTTCAAACCGATATTCCTTGCTGTCGGTCTTCTGTTTTCCTCGATCCTCTTGTCCAGGTTTGGGCAACCTGGCAGTATCCCAGACCTCGTGCCTCCTTCCGTTGGCATGGCAGCTAAGCACCCAAAGGGTGCTACAGATGGAAGTTTTTTTATCCGATGCGCCGCTGACCGGCAGGTCATGGATACTATACTATTCACATGTGTGCGCCTTCTTCTATGCCATCTACTTCACAGAAAAGCTGGATATGGATGGGGTGTATTGTATCGCCAGCAGGGTCTACCCTATCGTCCTCCGTTCAGGCGTTTTACATAGCTCGGTTGCCAGGTATTCGAATAAGACATTCCACTTAGGCGAAATGACTCAGTGGTTGGAGCGCGAATTTACTAACCGTAAGGTCCGTGGTTCCAACCTGGTCTGTGCATCTCGGCTTCTCCTGTCTAGGCTTGGGCAACCTGGCAGTATCCCAGCCCTCGTGCCTCCTCCGGGCGGCATACCAGCTGGGCTCCGAAAGGGTGCTACACCCAGAACGTTTTTTCACATTGCCCGGCTGTGCCACCACTCAATCTCCTCCGAATGGGTCAAATCAATACAAGATTGCCGTTAATATAGTCCTCTCTAGGTTCCTTTATCTATCCTTGCTCTAAAGGACTCAAAGGAATTGCCTGCATTGTTCCCTATGAAGCTTCCGGAAATTTCACTTCACACATAGTCACACAAAAGCCAACTGAATTGGTAATTTTCTATTAGGGACCTCCCTACGCCTTGTGGACTGGACACTACTGATACATCACTCTCACCTGAGTGTTAGTGTCGGACTGCTAGCCATAGGGCGGCGAGTGCGAAGTATCCTAGAGGTTTGTGCACTGATAATGGTGTCAGCAGGGATGGAGCGTCTTTACAGTTCTATGCTCAGTATATATGTAATATAAATATAATATATACGTATATGTATGTACAGACTGACTCCATGTATGATGAAATTTCCAGTGAACATTTAACATTCCACTTCCAATAGGAAGCCAATAGCTTCGGAGGTGATTCCCGAAACTTATTTATTGCATTCACGCAGAAGTTTTTCTATTCTGTATGCATGGTAGTTAGACAACTGCTATCCCGAAGCCCCATGCTAACTTACTCAACTGCTACTATAGAATTCTCATCTGTAAGATATCATCACTTTATTCGGGGCTTCGTTTTTCGTCCCAATCAGCTTCCTTCGAAGTGTCAGTAGATGGAGTCCTCATCTTTTCGAAGCTACAGTGCGGTCGATTCCCGGAACAATCCGCGGTGAGTTACTCGCCCTCGTTTCCTTACTGCTGATTCCTTACCCGATGGCATTGATTTTTCCGTTCATGTGACTAAGTTGCATTGCACTATTTCCACCCCCGACTGAAGTGAGCGTGCGCCATGGGATTGTACTGCTTGATTATTCTAGGTACGGCAATGAAGCATCGGTGTTGAACATTGATGTCATGCTGTTGATGATTATTATTATCCTAGAAGAATGGGAATACTTAGCCGATCCGGAAACCCGGATACATCCAGCTTGGTCTGCATAGTTTCGCTCCTCTCAAGTTTGGCTCTTCGCATTCGCAATGTTGACATTCAAACTGATCATGCTCAGTTTCAAGTCGAATACTTCTAGGGATACAGTAAAACGATCCTGTGAAAACCCTCTACATTGTGTGAATGTGCACGCAGGAGATAGTGTTTTTTCTCTTCGAAATGTAACTGTCTTTCTAAAATCACAAAATCTTCTGATGACTCTGAGGCCGTTGTCGATGTTATATGCGACATCCGAGTGATGCTCATCTGGAAGCCTTAAGCTGAAACGATAAGTTGATGCATCTTGTTCAGCGGAACATTTTTACTGCCTAACCCTCCATTGGGTGACTGGAACTCAGTCTTATTGTTCCTTATGGTCCATCTTCTTTCGTTCAACCCTTTTGTCCACACTTTCCTCCCTGATTCTTATTTTGTGGCCGGAAATAAATTTGATCTTTGGTTATCATTTAGCGACGGTGACGAAGTTTTATTAGTCATTCAGTTGCAAATATGGTGCTTCAAAGGTATTCTGACAGCTTCAAATTCATACAATATTTGTTTGTGTACTACTTATCCTGGGTGGAATCCGTTCATTCTGTCCGAGTACGTCTCTTACATGTTTCACGACAATTCATCTCCTCCATGCTGTTTTCAGATTGTTGCTCAAATCGCCTCGATCTCGGAAGGTCGTCAACCAAAGATGGTCACCGTCTACGAGGCACCGTCCGGTTGTTCCGTTCTCTAGCCCTCCTGTTTATCTGGTCTTTCCATTTTCTGGGTTGTATGACGTTTCTTTGGTCAAATCTCAAAGTCTATCGAAGCCGATGTAGCGCCCAACTTCTATCTACCCTATCGCCTATTTTATGCACTTAGTTATGCACTTATCGTGGACTCAAAAGCACTCTCTTTACTCTTATTCCCTATCCAAGCCACAGTTTGACGTAATTAGTTTGTGATGATGTTGCAATTTCCGTGTGGATTCCAACTTGTTGTCCTGTCTGGTTTCACTTCTGTCCTAGTTTCAAATTTGGAATATCACATGGTTTTAGCAACAAAATTATGTTCATTCATTTGTTGGGACTACTGTTTCTTCTAGTTCCCTTTATTACCAGCCGCCGCATTCTGATCGGTTGGTGCTGTATTACATATTCGTACTGCTCTGTGATTGAAAAGGTGCATAGTTTAAAAAAAAGAAACGTGAAGTGTAAAGAAACTAGTGTGAGTCCCGGCGAAGTGCTCAGGGATAGAGCAATGTGGTTTGTTACGGGTTTTTAGTTAGCTGCGAAGTCAGATTCTGCTACTATGTACATAGTTGGGTGAAAAATGCATTACGAAGCACCGGAATCACGTGATCAGGTCAGGGCAACCCCACCGAGTCTCGTCCATATGTTTACATCCTTTGTTCCCCCTCGACAGACCTCAGCATTGACTGTCCGATATTGACATCTGACCTGAACAGTCTTTTGAATGCATCTGCTTCCGGTGAGCGGGTTTTGTACCAGTGCGGAGCGCGCTTTGTCATTAGAAACTCTTTCATAGGTAGATTAGCAGGAGTGAAATCACTGACCAACCGCATCCTATCGTTAGTGTCTGATCCAGTGAAGCTTTTAGGTATCGGGCGCTTACCGGATCGACCGGCAGAATTCTTTGGGTTTTTCTGCTACCGTTCATTTTGCTCTTCTTTAGGATTAAACACAAGCGTGCTACTCAATGTTTAGACGAATATTCTGAGTATACTTTAACTCCGGAGGTTAGGCCGGATTAGGGTAGGCTATCCCTGTAGTAAGCTATCCCGGGTTAGGACCCTCCCGTCCCGACTCCGCAAACTTCATCATTAATGTTCGTATGACCTAATCTTCAGTGGGGCCTGGTATTTTTGGCTATACTAATTCGCAACAGGGAACAGTTCCTCAGGCTATGGCAATTTAACACTTTAGAATATGACAGTTGGTGCCAGTATGCGAGACGGAGCGTCCGGGGGCCAGTTCCAATTTTTTCCGGTTACCTTCGGCCAGCACAGCGGATGCGTTTATGCCCTCTAAAGGCTAGACGCAGATCGTCCTGTCCATCTACGACAGTCTTTACGAGAGATTGATCAACTAATGCTTGTCAGGAAAATGTCAGTCGGTATTTAAAGTGGCACACGGATACCAGAAAAGAGACACGTGGCCGTCACATCTTTGATTGCACTGTAACAACAGAAAGAATATTTGGTCATTTTTGACCGCGCATTGTGGTTCCATCCGAGAAATTTGACATTATGTAACTGTGGCCAATGACAATTTATGACTTTTGATTCTAAAAAGTCTGAAGCATGATCAGGAAATTTGCACTTCTAATTGTTACGGTCTGCCAATGAGTATAAAAAGCAGTACTAATAGGACTGATCCCCAGCAATCCTGGCGGCGAAACTTCCGAGCACTAATGGACCAACGTGTGGTAAACGTACTGAAATGAAGCTTTTGGCCCACAGTGTGGGCGCGACCCAAGTGACACGATCGATGTACCCACAAGTGTCAAAGGAAAGGCAATACAGTCGTGACCGTAGCTGGGAATTATGACTGAAAGTGCATGAAAAGTGACTCGGTTTCATCTGGCACCGGACGGCCGAGCTCTGATACGAACGCTGTGACGGTAGTGAAGTTACATCGTCATTGCTGCCGTGTGTCGATTCGAAATAATCACCAATCAGGCGTGATCAGTGACGGAAACGTACCATTTGGACTTTCTGGTGAAGTATGGATCGATGGGATAGGTCCGCACGAGCGATTTACTTTCGAATTAGTTTCCCTACAAGAGATTATAGGCTTAGAGAAAGCATACAAAATTTTGACAGGCACTGCAGGGCCTCGCAGAAACATTGACTTTGAGGTTTTGATAGCCTTCATCGATTGTAATATAGCAATCTGGCGTATTTTCTGCGCTGGTTCTCAGATTACACTGACATTATCCAGTCTGCTAAGTGTCCGGTCAGTTTACATCTGTATTCCGCAAGTATCTTTCCGGCCCGATGAAAATCACGCCGTTCTGTACATCTTATCACGATAGAATTAAATTCAAGTTGACGAGAAATGCACTCATTTGCAAATCAATTTGGTTCTCACAAGGGACTCAACCAAATCTCTCGTTCACCATATGGGCTGTCGAAGAGTTTTCAGCAGCCTTGTGAGTAGTTCCCTTTATGAAAATATACTGCAATATCTCGAATACCAACTGAAACATGAGGCGGACTGTGTGAAGCACATTCAGTTGTAGAATATCATAAATGAGAGATTCAGTTGAGTCTCTCGTGAAAACCAAATTGATTTGCAAATGAGCGCATTTCTCAGAACAGTGCAATTTGGGTTAACGTAGAACAGAGGGTTGACGGAAACTCGGAGAATGCGCCTACCTGATGAGCCCCGAGTAGGGCGAAGCCGGTCGTGGGCTGTCGGAGAGTTTTCAGCAACCTTGTGAGTAGTTTCCTCTATGAAAATAAGTTCAAGTTGGTTGAACACCGAAATTACTGGATTCTTTTTCGGATAACATGACCGGTAGGTACCGTTGTTAGTGTCCAACCCATACTTCCGATAGCCTTAGCATACAGACAAAAATAAAAATTCCATAATCCAGTCCAAATAGTGCCGTTTGGTTTCAAGAGGCCGCAGATGTGCTACACTAGACTCGAAATGCACACAAGATCGGTGGATCGGCAGGAAAGGCCAAACCGAAGTCCCATGGAGAAATTCCGTTAGTATGTAGGAATAAACATACCTGCTCTAATAGATCAAAACGTCAAGAGTGATTACCGAATATCGTAAAGGAGTATGAAAAAATCATCCGAACGAACCTGGAAGCAATCATGACTGGACATTCTAGACACGCTTTTGTGTTAACAGAATGCCGTAGCCCGTTCTAAATATACACATCACCAAGTTTGTGCACATACCAGTGGAAAAAGCTTTCTTATAAGTTTCGGAAGGCGTGCTCTAGGTGAGGCTGGGATAATGTCATAGCCCATTCATCCACTCGCATTAAGTGTTTATTTCACGACGCAAATGAGTGCTTTGGTGACGCGCTAATCAGCTGCCAGCTCAACTACTTATGTTTGATTGTCGACAGTACATTTTGTGGCAGACGGACATCAACACGGGAACAACGAACTCACCAGCAAGCTGTTTATGTTGAAACACGGTGTTATCATATTGAACAGCTACAAGCTGCACAATTATGGCTAGTTTTTCTAGAATACTGTAGGGTTTCTCAATATGTTCATAACCAGATGTTATGCAACTACCAGCGAAAGACGGAAAAAAACGTCTAAAAGAAGTGACTAAAATGGTGCCATAGTCCACTTGAATTCAACTATTTGTAGGATTGACGCTAAACATTATTTTCCCAACCGAATTAAGTGCTTTTGTGCAGTTGGTCAACGTACCAGTTGTTTGATTGCTGACGATATACCTCCTGGTAATCGGACACCGACTCAGTAACAGGGGGCACACCAACAAGCCACTTGTGTTCAGCCATGGCAATGCCCAATCCCTCTGTAAGTTGGTCTTAAGGCGAGGCGAAATCTCCGGCAGAATAACGAATTACATCTGACGGCGGATACTGCGTGTGCTCCTGTCAAGTATAGTGTACGCAACACCAGCGTTACCCGCAATTTCAGCTTTTTTACTCCTGATCAGCTTAGGACAGTCAATTTTTGAGACACCGCTTAAAGAAGCTGTGCCAACTGAAGTCACCGTCACGCAAAAAACACCCTGCATGCTGAGGAGTCGTGGAACGCCTGTTAAGACCAATTCATTGATCCAAACGGTAAGTGTATTTGATCTGCATTCGATATGCGCCATTCGCAATGCCAATGAATAGAATATCCTCGTTCTTGATTCTTACTCACTGGCGGGCTACGCGAACAAAGCAGTGGTTCGCCTAATTATATTACTATATGGTACCCCCACTCTTGTTGTCACTGGCGAATTATTTTACACAAATAACCTATTTTGACTACACTACCATTGTAACAGTGGATACTACTACTGAGGCATGGGAGTAGAGTCTCCTCGTAAATCCGCTTCACGTCTCTTGAAAAGTGAGATATATTACGGAATTTGTGGAGTCGCTCTGTAGCATTTGCTTGCGTTTGAGTAACAGTCAATGATTATCCAGGAAAGTTCAGGAAGACGCGTTCAGGGAGAAGGTGGATATTCAGTTGTGTAAACAAGATGCATATGAGAGTTCCGCTCCCCTGTTCGACAGTCTGTGATTGTTCAGTTGGTGTTTTCTAATAAACAACCCCGCGGTGAAGGCCTTCCTTCTTTCACTCTTACCATATTGATGGAAATTCCCCTGAAGAAATTGTGAAAGTTGCATGCCACGTGTACCAACCTGCATGATTACCACTGATTCGCGCGTAACTGCCGCTACGATGAGACCTCTTAGACTCATGGTCATGGATTGGAATATTTCCAGAACCCGATAGCGCCACAGAAATCTAGTCATGAGATTAGGATTTAAAAAATGACGTCATTCTATTCTCTAACTTTCCTCCGTTAGGTACACATTGTTTCAACATATTTTTTCTTCAAATTTTAAATTTTAAACATCTGCGGTTGTGTTGCTTCCAGCCGTGACTGGTACAAGTAAGTCGGTAGTTGATAGGCATAGGACGAACTGAAAAGAGCTTGTCTATCAAGCGATATTTCGCCCGCATTGTTTCCAATTTACTGATAAAGCGTATCGCGACAGGAATCTCGTCCTGCAAGTGAAGCCAGTCTATGTTGAAAACAGAGAAGCACTGCACAACTGTTTTGTACTTGGTGAGATTCCTCAGCAGTGCACATCTCACAAAACTCCATAGAGTCTCGGACATGCATTCGCCCGGCTAGTAGTTTGAACACAAGCGTTTTTCGATGACCGACTGATCAACAGCGTTACTAACCCAATAAGGATGAAATAGCAATGCAGTTCCTCTCGACTTTTCAGCGTAGATTGGCTTTCCTTACAGGACAAAATCCCAATTGAAAATTACCGAATCACTTCAGACTGCGAAAATATTTGTAGTTTGTAGAACTCACAAGTTAACCTTTCGGGAAGAAAGTCCTACCTTTGTTCGTGTGCTAGCACGATCAGCAGTCATATTTGAACGGCTTGGTGAGTGTTGTTGTCAAGTTCCGCCAATCATCATCAAACTCATGAAGATGCATGCACTGTCGGCCAGAGCTCAATGTGTACGTCGCGCTGATCCGTGTGGAGAATACTCACTTCTGAAGCTCCAGTAGCTAGAGACCTGCCCAGCAAATCAATTCTGGTCCAGTTTCTTCGTTGAGAGTGATGCGCGTGTTATCCAACATTTAGTTTCCAATGAACTGGATTTCTCCTAATGTGCGTTCGGAAAACATATGCCTGTGAGTGCTAGCCTTCGGTCATATTAGTGTGCATGAAATAAGACACCCTTGCCTGATTTTAGGACCGACCTAACACTCAGGGCACGGTTATGCGTGAGAATATACACAGTGAGCCTGAGGTGATGCTGAAAGTGACCTTAATCGTACAGAACAACCCAAACTAAACCAGATGTTTAGGGATTGGAGACGACACCGAGCCTGCAAGAAGTTATAAGGCAGCACGAACAAGCAAAACTGTCCGAATCCGCCTTAGAGCCCGTCAACGAACCATTCAATATTTCACGGTGTACAATTGAATTTTGACGCAAATCACTGCCATCCAGTCAGTCACTTCATCCATTTGAGTCGGACAGAAATGCACATAAAGTCAGAATACTGCAAACAAAACACAAGTAAATCAATAAAAACTTGGCGAATTTGAACGGCGTCGCAGTATAATAAGAATACAGTCGGTTAATAAAATGAGGGCTTCCAGGGGTGAACCGAAACTTTTTCTTGGTTGATTTTCGAGCTCATAAGTGGCCTACGGGTACACTATGGATTCGGCTTATCAGTAACACGGACTCCAGCCTACCTCAAGAGGATAACACTGGCCGATCCCCTTTGTGCCTTAAAACCGTACACATTCCTGACGGTTTAGCCTGCAAGCCAGCAGTAACCTTCTAGGTCAGACCGATATGTTTTGCCGCTCAAAGCACCTGGTTTGAGCCTTTTTTCTTATTGTTGCCATCCAGTAACTATGTAACAATTTGTTGCCTCCTTGTATTGTATTATATTGTATTATATTCCAAGGGTCTTACCGGGATCTATCCGTCTTAACACCGGACATTCCAAAATGTAAAGCGCACAGCGATGTTAGAAGTGGTTCTTCTTAGAAATCGTTGCACAGACCAAACCGAATAGTGTGTGATTTGAGCATGCCTCCTGGCAAATATGGATCACCAGCTTTAACTGTCTGGCTTTCCATACTTGACTGGTAGTCGGAGATCCTGAGGGCTTTGAAACTTCATTCTTCCCTCGAGTTAACACCGGATTCGATTCATTCATGTGGATGCACATGAGTCCTAGAGCATGCCGCCGATACCCTTACCCATTGTGCGAGTGGACCTATGGACGTAGCCCGATGTGGCAGGCAAAGTTGAGGATAGATACTAACCGAACATGTGTCAATGAGTCGAAATGTGTGGATAATCATTTTGGGCTCTAAAGGCTGTCTGTAAGTAGTGCTTCATATTGTAGTGTTGCTAAACAAAGCCAGAAAAAAGGTAGCTGGGAGTGAGAAACAGGATTTAACGGAGAAAAATGAGGACTTTCGGCTGCTAACTCGCCGCCGACATGAAAGCCAGCAAAACCATTGAAAGTGCTACCGGAAAAAGCCACCAACTGGTAAATTCCATTGGTGTTAACAGGGGGAGTGCTATACAGAAAAGCGCTTTAAACGAATGCTTAAGGCGCGATCCTGTTGACCCTCACATCAAAATTAACATTATTGCTTGAGATTTCGTATTCAATTAGAACGTAATGTTGAAGAAAACTCGAGCACTCCAACTGTTTGAAGATCTCCTAGAAAGGCTAAACCGCTGTGGAGAATTTGAAGATCATTATACGCATAGCCATGCTGTGTCAGGTTTTATCCCACTTTCGGCGCTCTAACATATGCCGCGATTCCTCCGTGGGAAGCTCTGTGCATCAATTAAAAGGGAAAAAAACACAAATAAAAAGGAAAAAAACAGCGAGAGGACCACAGCAGTGCGACTGTCATCAGTTGAGTGCAAAATCATTCGACAATGCCCGTCTCAACGGCATCTATCATGTGCACACATACATGAACCTGAATGGTTTTCAAGGTACGGACTATGTTGATTACGCTGAAGAGATGAAAAAGTCGCAAATTACTCGAATGGTGCTCACATGAGTAGAGCTCGGCTATTCACCTGTGCGTGCCAATGTCCTGGAGGCACACTACCTTCTGGAGGTCTGGAAATATTAGGAGAGGACTCAAGTCATTCAATGATAACAATGTTGAAGTTCAAGACTTAGGAAATCAGCGTTGTCTGGGTCCACTGCATTTGGCGAATTAAGACCAGCTCGCCATAGAAGCGCACTCGATCGTGGTATAGTGTAGAGTGAGAGCAGAAGAGACGCGAATCCAAATGGAGTGCTCTTGATCAGCCAGCCATTTCCATAGGCTCCGGAAAGTAACGCAATCATACGAAGCTTGCATAAGTGAAATGCCGGTTTCAGTTGCAAAGAGAAGCGCTGATCGGACGCATATCCCCGACCAAAGGTAGTGTCAACGGATCTTTGTCCGCACTAAGATCCGGCTCAATTCTCATTATGCAGACTCTCCTAGAAATTGAGCAATTTGTTCAAGGTGAGACTAGTAAGCGCTTTCGGTAACACAGCTCCTGGACGGTTACCCATGGCAAAAGATTCTCCACACCCGTTGGAGTCAATTACGAAACTGTCCGTCTCATTGGTGTTCCAACTTCATTGGATGCGTACTTAGGTCCCAGTCACCACACCGCCTAATAGACCGTTGACTACTACTCTCCATTTAACCAGACCTCAACTCACCTGACATAACAGTGAGGGCCAGATGGTTTCAGCAACCAACCTTGAGTAATGCTGCGGCACATGTTGATCGTGTCATCGATTGGCAAGACCCAAGAACTGCTAATGCTACACCGCTCGAAGTTGCTATCTGAAACACGATTATTTTCATGAATGGATTAACTCAAAATTTTACTGAAAACTCATCGACAGACCCCGACGGGTTGTACTTTTCTTGGGGCCCATGAAACGGATGCAGTTTGCGAGTTTCTGTGGACTATGTATGCTACTCGAACTCAGATTTTACGAAACTCGCGGAGTACACTGACTCACAGATCGGTTTGGTTTTCATGGGAGACTCAACTGGATCTGTTATTCATGCTATTCCCAAACTGACTGTGCTGCACAATGTCTACCTCATGTTTCTGTTGGTTAATTTCTACCTGCTTGTGGTTAATGCTTTTTGACACCCTAACTAACGTTGTGGTCTGATTGATTGCAGCATGTAAGTCAGTCTCAGGTTGCAGTGATTCGTTTGCAAGGCTACTCCCTTATCTTCGTAAGTTCCGACAGTTTTTCCTAATATAACCATATTCGGACGCGACCGAGTATTATCGACACACCAGGTTTTACGCGCTCAACTGATGATCATCAAACAGCTCGAACCTTGTCATCCTCCGGGTTGGTTTGGCGCCGTCCCTTGGAGGTTGGTGGGGAGAAATCGTGGCATCATTTCGGGCACCGAAAAGAGCATATTACACTGCTCACAAATCACACACCCGATTTTTCCGATAGTTTTCAGCTGTGCCTTATCAGCTGTTTCTGATATGAAACGTGACTTTTGGCTGCTTGATGTTTGGACAGTTCCTTGCAAACCATTCATAGTCAGCTCACATTTTCAGTTTTCTCCATTCCGAAGTTGAATTTGTTGGCCTGGGAAAGGTCACAACTAACGTGGAAATATATGATTAACTTTTTAAGAAGTCCGCGCACTGCATAACTTACTAAGTTCAGTTCCCATCTGTGACTTTAAGAAGTGGTGATATATGTATCTTTCATATAAGATGCATAATTGTCCTAAATATCCAGTAAGGCGAAGATCAAACTGACCTAGGTTGTTTATTCTGATTCACAGGACCGTTTCCTATAGACTACTGCTTCTGCGTCTCAAGTCGCTAGCATCTACAATGGTACACGCACTGACAGTCGATGCGTGTCACCTTACACAACTGAGCATATACTTTAGTTGGCGTGTCACATGGAGTTGTAACCACAGTTCAGAACAATTCCTCCGTGTCCTATATTGCTGAGCACATCGAAGAAGTCGGTCAGGGATTAGCCGGGAAGACTGGTTACTGGAAGTGGTATTGTTAAACTCGAAGAACGTCAAGCTGCCGTTGATTATCATAGCAGCATGGCTTACCAACCAGGCGTATGTGTAAGAACGTCTGGGATCTAGCCATTTGTTCACTTAACCAATGCGTACTCACCAGTGACTGGTGACAGTCAAATTAAATCCAACACGTATATCACTTTAGCGTCACTTGCTGAAGACAGTAAAGGGATTCGATTCGTTACAAGAACATTATCTCACGCTACTGTTAATTAGTCTGATGTTCCCGTAAACCTGTTCCCTTATCTCAGTTAATACGAACTCCGACTAACACTTGGAACTAACGAAGATTCGAGTGGTTGCTAGCGCCTCAGTCATGGCAACCGGCACCACGTATGTGCTTTCAACACCTATCACCATTATGACTGAGTGTACCTGTCGGGGGAAGCTGATCAAACCTGGAACCGAATGTGGACGGACAGTGTGGGTTTCAGCCAGCCAGAGGCGCGTCCGAGGTTGCCTCAGGACGTGTCCAAGGTCATTCCAAATGGTACACGAGGCCCAGCTGACCGGTTTGTCTGACTCCAGTGCAGTCTGTTCACAAAAGAGATGTGACGGCACACGTTGGGGATCACACTTGAATTGGCGACCTTTCACGGCGTCGTGTGTACACACTGACCACCCTTAGCCTGTAACACCGGTTTGTCTGACTCCAGTGCAGTCTGTACACAATAGAGATGTGACGGCGCACGTTGGGTATCACACCTGAATTTGTGACCTTTCACGGCGTCGTTTGTACACACTGACCACCCTTAGTCTGTAACCCTGTTCGTCTGACGGCTTCCAGAATTTTTTCGTCCTCAGTTTCACATGTGTGCCGGTTTGTTTAATCCGTCAAATGCGTCAACATACCAGAGACTACTACGATACCGGTCACAGCTGTCCCTCACAGCCCTCCGAATTGCTACGGTCTGTTAATACTAGTCAGTATGTTCGTGTTTATGCTGTAACTCGACTGACAAGATTTCATCCGCCTTTATCTACTGTTTGCCGCAGCCATGTTATTTGTGTCAATGCTGATCTGTGGGCTGCCCCATTTCCCCCATACTTTCTTTCTATACACAGATCTGCATGAGTTCGAGTTGTAATGAAAGCCGACTCGGTGAAATGGAGCATACTGCTTCGTGTTCAGCGACGTCCAAAGTCTGTTCATCAGATCTACCAAAATGAGGCTAATGTTAAAACCATCTCCTTTTGGAGACCGCTTGGACATGTGCCGGTTTGTGAACAGTGTGTGGTCAGTGTAGTCAGAAAGCAGTTTCCTTGTGGGAATACCAACCCACCGTCTGGATGGCTTTCCCAGAAACAAGTACTTAATAATTAAGTCTCAACATTCGTGTATTCCTTCTGACGAGACTGTCAAACAGAGCGCAACGGCGTCTGAGGTGTTAAGATGATGTCATCACATGTGACGGAACATTCTCGAAAAACTAAACAACTTATCCCGCAACTAGTTCCGACGAAAAACAATTCAGTGGTTCGGCCTCACACTTCCGAATTCTGACAATGAGTTCTGGGTATCAAAGTTAGAAGTCCGGTCAACATGTGCCCTACTCTCACTCGAACGCATAGAAATCAAAACAAAGTATGTGCATTGGTAGGACTTAAACGTGAGAAGTTCGTGTTATACCTAAAATTAAAGCATTGGTCGCACGGTCATTACAAGTACTTGAGTAATGCTCAGCAAACGCTGACCTGGTGTATCACTTGTAGGCCCATTGTTGATCAATAGCAAGACTTTCTTCGAAAGAACCTCCTAAACTGTCATGATTTTACTGCATGAGCGATCGAAGAAAGCTCACATTTCAATGGTTGAGTGCAGTGTTGCAGAGATGGCGAGACAGTAAACACTGCTCCACCCGACAGCTATTAACCAACAGCATTTTAGGATTTGTGCCGTCGAGCTCTGTCATCAGCGGAAGGATCTCTGTTTACGATAAACAGCGTTGATATAGGCTAGAAACTGAACGTTGAAAGAACGCAAACTGCCAACGTCAGTGTTTCCGTTTGATCGAATCTCATTGGTCAGAATGCCAAAACCAGACTTTCCTCATGATTGAGTGACACAGTAATGATTTTTTATGCCAATACTTTCGGTCCCTCGGTTCAAATGTTTGGGTAATATCATTTGTCCAAATGGAGAGACAACTAGCTTTGAAGTCTTACGGGCGATTCACATGCCTTCCCCGTCTACCACTCCTGAGCTATTAGTGCACTTTGTTTGCCTTTTCTCATCGCATCGAAATACGTGATTTTGCGAGGAAAAAGTTTATCAGCACAATGAAATGGCAAGAACAATTTCCCACGTGTGGTCGATTAACCCCACAGCATTTATCAGTCGGTGCTGTGCAGGTGAATCTAGCTAGTAGTCTGAAACTTTACATATGACACCTTGGGTGCTCTGGCCAGGCAAATGATGTTTAAACTGTTCTTAGGTTGCGAATCCACTTTCAAAAATCCCAAGTCTAACACCCTGTTGTTGCATCGCATTGTTTCGTTCTTAAGCCTTTGAGTTGGATGTCTCATAAGACTTGCAGGTAAACTATCAACCCAAAGCAGTCCGTTGTCTTTTAACATGTGAATCATTTTGATTTGGACGTCCAGGCGAGCAGCAGATCCGTATCCAAACCTGTTGTACGGGTACGTATCATCGTCCTGATATCCTCGGTCGTTACAGTAACGTCTGGTCGCGTCTGGTTCTTGTGAGGTGTGCCTGCAGATGTCCTAGATCAGCATGGTGGCTGCCTGCGCTTGACTGAGGCGAATAGACACCTGGTAATAAGCAACGCAGCTTCTGTTCTATCTCACACACTACATCGGCATCTAGAAGCTCCAAAGAGATTAAACCGGCTTGTTGTATTTTCTATATCAAAACATCGTTAGTATACAGTTTGTAAAAGTGCTGAGGAAGCACAAGACCTCGTATACCATCCTGATTTCATTCTAAGTGAAGCGGTTCTGCACCGAAAAGCTGAGAAACACTACACAGCTGTTTCAACTTTATGGGCAATAATTAGCGACAAGCATCTCATGAACTTCCATGGAGACTCGAACCGAGGGACTTCAGGTGAGTAGCTGAGTACTGTCTTGTTCGGCCGTGAGCAGCTAACCAACCCAGCGCCACTCATCCTTCAGTAGCCACAGTTTGGTTCATGTGGTCATGCATTGGTTGGTTCCTAAAGTAAAAACAACTCATATAGAATCATGAGCGATTCGAACCCACGATCTCCCAGCTAGTAGGTGAAGACTAAACTGCTATGCTCACGCGTTATGTCCCAATGAGCAGCCCCAGTTCAGTGCTTATGAGAATGCCAACGGAACCAAGGCGAAATTACTGCGTCCCGTTGTGTCCATTACACAAACAGCTGAAATCCCAAAGGTTTTGTTATTGACTATTAGCAGACTTATCAACGGGCATCAGTCCTACAGCATCACTTCCCTTGAGGTAATCGTTCTTCCCCATGAGATGCCTGTATGACAGATAGTATGATTGGAAAAAGGAATTTGGGATATCGGACCAGTTTACCTATCCGAAACTGGTTGTTTGAGGTGTGCCAGCCACACTGACACTAATGAATAACAGGCATTTATCGACTCCACGCGTCGGAGGTTTTTAGTGAGATCGATCTGGGTAGTAGCCTTGACGAACCCTGTGTAGTTTGGCTATGCTTGGCAGCAAGCCCCACGGAATAAATAGGCCGCTGAGAGGAGCCGGCTACGAGCCATACATGGATGTGTTGGCATCGACCCAAAGTCCAGACAATCAGGAGGTTTTGGGGCTTTCCCTTAAGCAAGAAGAAGGCAGTACAGAGCTCCATTTCAACCGGATCCTCACGAAACCGCAGTTGAGTACCTCAGACTGAGGCACCAGACCATATGAAATGATCTACATGATGAAACAATAGCATTGCATAGGCGCACCATAGTATTTCAACCATACCGCCAATAAACTGCTCACTTTCTCCACTGAACCAGGTCGTCATACGGAGTGCATCTGTCTTACAGGTGTTGTGCTTTTTTCGTTTTGCCTTGCGTAAATCGCTCCGTCAAACAAGTATGTCCAGGATACGCACAGCATATTGGATAACATTGCGGTATCTTCGTCGGCATACCAAACGGAGAGTGAAAACAGTGGTACCAAGACCGATAGAGACTGTGTATTATCTGTGAATGCATCTGTTGAATATTCATTACCGGATCACGCTAGAAAACCGAGGTCAGCTTCTGGGCAGTCTTGTGATTTCAAATCGGAAGTGACATGCTGTCGTCTACCGACCGTTGTGGAGTCAACGACAACAGACTAAGCCACGCAAGAATCGTGGCATCTAGTTGGGCGCTATTGGTCGACATGACCGTTGTGACGCGTGAACCAGAAGTAACTCTGACAAAAATACGTGTTCAGCAAATAATCTAGGTTGAGAGTGGAGTGGAAGGCAGTTCAATAAATGGGAAAGATGCAGAAAAAATAACTGATGTATGTTTGTGTACAGTTTGAGGAGTGATGAAGCGTGTGGGGAGCCAACGCCATTATGACATGCTCACTCTAAGATGATAAACTTCCATGTACAAACACCACCAAGGGATACGCATCCAGACCCAATACAAGCGGAGAAATCACACACACTCATACAGAGGATGAGGGACAGATTGGAAGCAAAAAGAAGGCTAAATTTTCTCCATCACAGCCTTGGAAAATAACGGACAATTAGTTAGACAGGCAAGCAGATAAATTCATGGACCGCAGACGGCGCTGTGGTAATGAACTGTTTTTTCTTATCTATTCAGTTCGATTGGAAGACATGAAAACTCAGTGTCATCTGTTTATTTTTCTACGCCGCGAGTGCGGATAGGGTAGGTTGAAAGTAGTTTGGAGAAGTGTAGTGAATGAAATCTGCTGGACGAGTTGGGAGAAATCTACATGAACCACACGGAAGGTGGGGAATTAGGTTGGAATGGTGGCCGGTTCTCATGAAACGCACGTTAAAGGGTTGTTGTTCAAAATGAATCTGTGGGACGGTATTGAAGACTGCCTGAAAGCGGACTGATCTTCAAGAAATATGAGGAAATGCTGTTTGGGGAATCTTCCTGTATACCGATCCAAAACGCACACGAATATAAGCACCTCGTGCAGGCGATTTGTAGCCAACACACTCCATATTGATCTTAGCTTGGCCAAACGGGAGGAGGGGGGAACCCATAGGAGGATGATGAAGGTAACAAGCTTCTACCGTAAGATCCATTCAGTCGATTAGTTCGTAGAATAGGACATAGCCCTCGGCAGAGACGACACTTTGGGTGCTTGTTGGGCGAACGCTAGGGTAATGGAAGAATCATAGTGTGAAAAATTTAACATTTCAAATATACTACCAATAATGTAAGCCCATATTTGTTGGCAGTGATTAGCTATGGCATAAGGCCAACCGGTTAGATGCAGTTGGATGGCACGAAGAGAGTGAGCAACAAAATGGAGCGGAGTGATCGATTGAAGGACTTGATTAACGTGATTTAGCATACCTCAGGGTCACTGATAGAAACCGGCAAGTTTCGCGGCACATTGAGGTCAAGAAGGACCTTCAGTAAAAATTAAGCACACCTCAAAACCAGATATGGATTCAAAACTTCGTAGGAACTTCCATGTGCATACCAGCGATTGACAACTGCCTACGGCCGATGTTGCTAACATTTTTTCCGAACTAAGTGTCCATTTTACACTACTGAAAGAATCCAAGTAACGAACATATAAAATACGAATTAGGACTACTGCTCCCGTGTGTTTGCACGCGTTTCATTGAGGGGTCATAGAGCAACGGATAATATCCAAGAAGCCTTAAATACGTTGACAGAGAATGTATTCATTAACAAGACTCAATAAGCAGTTTGCACATCTGCGGCACAGGTCGTTTGGAGCCATGCAGATCACAAAAGTTGCATTTTAGTGCATACTGTGGACAATACTAAGAGGGTTAGGGAAGGGCCGCTTAGGGTGGCAACACAGTTATCTGGAGATCTGACGCAGTGTTTTGAACATGCTTCAGTTGACTCTGAAAGCAGGTCCATATCGTAGTTTTAGAAATGTCAAGAGGAGATTCATTGCATTTTTACAGAAGGGCGAGTACACTGGGGTGCGTACACAGCACCCCCCAACAAAGCTGTTTAGGATTTTTAGTTCTTTCTTGCTCGTGTTTATCGCGAATTCTCCAGTTGTCATTTATGGCTCACGAAGTTTTCAAAACACTTTATCCTATGAGGACGATAGCCACCCGCCATTTTAAACTATAAAACAGATGGATAATATAACCAACCTCACATTGGGTCAATGGTCAGCTCAGTGGTCTTATGAGGTAACGGTGACTCCACGTTTAACAGGTTACTCGGTTGGCCGTCACACGAAGTTGTTATGGTATCATCTTTTGAGCCTATCATTCACTTGGGTTCGGCTTGTGGATTAGTTGAGTGTCGGCCTGCCAACAATGGTGATTAGTAGCAAAAGCATGGCTTCAGTCACCGCACTCAGAGAACACTGCTGACAGCGTCTAAAGGCTCATTGCATTTTGGCTACTTGAACAGGATATGTAGCGTGCTGCTAACTCGGCATAGGTAGCGATGGCGCCTAGGGCATACTGTGGCACGCAGCGAGTTTCTGAAGTCGTGATCTTGTCATGCTATACAATCCGTACTTTTAACTTGCTGATCCCATTATATTGCCAATCATACTTTCCTAACCGCGTCACCTGACCGTGCATCGCCATTTATTGTCATGCCAAAGCGATGCATTTTTGGGAAAAATACGGCCATTCGCATCAACGATCATGAAGGTTTTATTAAGGGAACTTCCGTGCTGATATTTTATTTACTGTGGAAATTGCTAAGCACACAGACCACGACATGGATAGTGGGTCAATGGATGTGCATTTTCCATCGATTAATTGTTCACTGAATAAAAAAAACGGAAAGCACGAGAAAACAAATAAGCGATAAATACACCTTCGATGCACCTCGACTCGGTTCACGACCGAAGCTAGGTGACTGAGATCAACTCGTACCATAGGTCAAAGAAACAAAAAATACAGTCACAGGACCAGACAGGGCAGACGTATACACCTGTGCTCTGGACTGTATCTGGAATGGTCCTTGAAATACCGAGATTCGTTATGACAATATCCTCACCTACTCCCGCTCACTGGCATATGTATACCTTATTAGACCGTTACGTCATAGATATCCCCCAGTTAATTCGAGCTTATTCTGCTACAAAGGCCATATGAGTGCGTAGTATCGTGACAGAGGAGTCATGGCAGTTAATTCGAGCTTATTCTGCTACAAAGGCCATATGAGTGCGTGGTATCGCGATAGTGGGGTCATGGAAACTACTACTTTTGTGGAATCGTTCGAGGGCTGCAGTTGGACTCCTTTAAGGTGGGCATGCAGCCTTTCTCACTTGTCAATAAATCGCTATCTGTTGGAACACGAGGCTTAGGCTAGTCGAGATAACAAGTGCATTGGAACTACTCCTTTTGTGGAATCGTTCGAGAGCTGCAGTTGGACTCCTTTAAGGTGGGTATGCAGACTTTCTCACTCTGTCAATAAATTGTTATCTGTTGGAACACTAGGCTTAAGGTAGTCGAGACAACGAGCGCATACATGTGATGCAGACGGTGGACCTCTACTATTGAGGGAAGACAAATGTTCGCAAGCCCCGCTAAGTTTTACATCACTGTCGATGACTGTGATTTGGTGTATGATTATTAGTACTTGGGAAAATTGAGATGAATCGGGTGATGCTTCAGTGCTGACAGTCTAAAAAAAGTTCAGGTAGTTGCAGCTCTATGACACACGCTAAACGGTTAAAAAAGAAGAACAAGGAAGACACTAGCTAGTAATGCAGATGAGGCCACAAGTACACATTAGCCAGTCGATTATGGTGCGTGTTTGAAATACGGTTCAGGCAGACAAATACACAGACCTGATTGGTTCGCTACAGTGCTTAAAATCAAAATCCATTTGCAGCAGAAATTTGCTGGAATGCAGAAGTAGGAAACATAAAATATTCCAGAGGAAACCCTCGTTAGTTTTATGGACATAAATGGTGTGAATGACAATCAGTTGGAACTGCCGTGAAACAAAAAAGCTTAAAGCGAAATGAACTGGGGAGAAGATGTTTTCTGAAGGCGAAGAACACAGCACCCTAAACTGTATCAATCTACCGACAAGCTGGATGAACGATACATCATTTCCCGAACTAAGCGACGACAAAGGTCGTTGATGGAATGGTCCAGGGTGGTCGCCGCGTCCTGGGAAGTTTATACAGGACATACAATAGAGATGAACATGTTGACGTAATGACCTCAAAGGAAAGAATTTAATTGGGTGACATAATGAGGAAAATTGCAGAAACCTGGGTTGAGAGGACGCACTAGAGGAGTAGCAGACATTTTTGGTGTTCATCGGTTCCGTGATATAAAAGTGCGCATATCAGGCATGACAAAATCTCGAGAGGCCTTAACTAAGGTAGTCAGACGACCAGATATATGCTCACTCCCCAGCAGAGATATCCTGTCCGACTTCACGTGTTTAAAAACAGCACAGCGCAAGTGTTTTTGTTACATCTGAAAACCAGTTGTTGGCCTCTTCCCAACATTGAATGACTTTAATGCTCAGACCCGAATTTCGCCACAAGTTTACTAAAGCAAGTTTAACTTGGTTTCCTTTCAATTCGCACATAGTTTGCGAAGCAGCGAATCACCCAAGGCGGAGGACCAAGTCTAAACGCTGAAGCCCTATGAACAATAAAAGTCAAACACACTGAAACCAAGGAGCCAAAGACAGATCGAACACATTTTAGCTGTGGAACAAATCCAAACGATCAATTATACAATCCACCACTCTTTCGGTCGACTCAAAAAAACGCTCAAAAGGTGCTCCTTAAAAAAAATGGAGCATTCAAACGCATCCAAGAGAAACCTCTGCAGATAGAAGAATTCGCAAAATGATTTCGACAACGAATCCTGTGTTTGACCGAAAACCGAAGCCAAAGGTTCGTCGTACTGGTGCATCGTCGAAGCGCTCCTAACATGACTATCACATGAACGGACCAAATGACCACAACAAAGCTAGCCGAGCTTTTCGTGCCACCGGACCGAGTAGCTACCTCGAACGTCCACGTGATTCACGAGGCAGTTCACATGATCACGAAACACTTAAGGTTAGGCAACACGCAGAGGAATAGTGTGATGCGCTTTCAAGTTGGAGTAAGCTCTCTTCATAGGTGTTCTACATTCGTGTTTACACATGCGGTGAGAATTGGTAGGACAATTGGCTGGTACAGTGATATGGTAGTATCAGAATAGTATACATATACGGTTGACTGGCTCAAATTGATACAGATTTCTACGTTAACCACATTTTCCAATTGATTAATCACATTGTGTTTGCACAAACCCCCGGATTCATGCGCACAACCAAGACAACAAAAACTGTGCAAAGCTGGGTATGTCATTCCTCATGCAGATCGCCCACGATTCGGGCAGCCGTATAAGTTTAGAGGTTTTGGTATGCTCGTCGCATACGAATGGATTATTTACCAACCCGCGAGCTGCTATCTGTTTTCGGATTCGCCTGTTAAGTAGAACTAGGCCAACATGACCCTGGGGGGCGAGATCGTCCAAGTGGTTAGGGCGCGAAGTTACTGACCGACCTCTTACTCTCGACTTCCCCTGTCTAGGCTTGGGCAACCCGGCAGTATCCCAGCCCTCGTACCACCTTCGGGTGGCATGGCAGCTATGCACCGAAAGGGTGCTACAGCTGAACGATATATTGTGACCCTGCCAGACGACGGGTGATACAGCAACGCGGTTTTCACTTGACCACATGGACCGGATATTTTCAGGGTCGGATGTCGTGATAGGTCAGTGTGAATAGGGATATCTACAACTGCTTACTAGAAGCGGGTGGGAGCTCGAGTTTTCTCCGCGACTAAAGAGCTAATATAGTGACCGGAGGTCTTTGATTTGAGTCCACTTCTGCATCCAGACTGCTCCTGTCTAGGCTTGGACAGCCTCACGGTATCTCAGCCCTCGTGGTTCCTTCAGGTAGCACGGTATCTAGGTACCGGAAGGCTATTACAGCTGAACAATTATTATTATTATTTAATGAGTGCGGGTATGAATAAGTTCACCCCCCCCCCCCTCTGGGTGAAAAAGGCGTGGTTTCGAAGCCGAATGATCACCAGTAGCAGCTGATCACAGCTGCAACTCTACTCGACGAACCCCGTCTTTTTTCGACCAATTTGTTTTGTCTACACAGTAATACAGGTGACCACAGTTCCATAACATATTTACTTATCACAACGCGAAATGCACGCTCAACAGTTTTGGTCTGCGGGTTGGAGAATCTCTCTAAGAAACTTATTCGTGACCATCGTGAACATGAGATAAAACACCGGGTAACACCGTGTATTACGAGGAAACCGATGACTACCGACCACATGACGCATTCTCCCATACTGTCTCGCAACGTCCGTGAAGTAGACGAGGAGCTACATACTATATCGGTGCTATTAGATTGTGACGGATGGAGAGATGTCGGAGTGCATGCAACTTAAGTATTCATGCTCCAAAAAGGTGTTGAAAACAACGCCATCGAGTTGGAGTGTTGGACAGTAGCCACGTAGAGAATCCTGTCACTTATCTGAGACCATAACCGTACCAGTTTGACACGAGTTCCTATCACCGATAATCAAGTTGGTCATTCCGGGTGAAAAAAACCTGTTCTCTAGGTTGTTTTTGATAATATTTAACCCCCATATAGTTACACAGCTCCAAGTGTAACTCTACTCATGACTCCTCGGAATTTCGCTTCCGAAAGCCACGCTAAGCTGCGGCCAATGTGAATATTAGGATTCGGCCACTAAACACTACGCTTCGACCAGACATAAGCCAGTCAGCGCAAGGATCCGGAATCCGCGCAGGGACTCTCAGCTGTGGTCTGGACCTTAAGTGTGAGATCGCACCAGTTTCTCATGTGAACTGAAATCGGCACTGCCTCCCAGTCGATGCGGTGCTGGAGGAGGGCGGTTTCGAAGACAGTATAGATCAACGAGATCCAACGGTGGCTCTCCAGATGAAATTTTGTTTGTCAGTAATCAGAAATCCAATTAGTTGATGTGTATCTGCATCCTAATAATTTGAACAGCATTCACCTTGTTCATATACGATTATTCTGATTGGGCCACACAAATGGGGAGTTCTGCTCTAGTTAGAGCTAATCAACAATGTAGTCTATTTCGCATCGATGACCATCAAACAGCCGGATAAATTGTGATAATAACAGAATCAAGAGATGAACAGGTGCAACCAGCGACCCGCTTTCACATTACTTCATCCGCATTCCGCCACTCTCTTCAGAAGATGTGGTGACTTTCACATTACTTCATCCGCATTCCGCCACATTCAGCCTGACCACTCTCTTCAGAAGATGTGGTGAAGCTCCATCACTGGTGCATAGAGAAAGTGCCTATGCCTACAGAGCGCTAGGAAGCACCAGTGAGTTCCACTCAATTGCTTGTGCTTCCTATCTCCCAGGGTCTGCTGATGACGTTCTGTTGGGACGAATGTTCAAGAATTTAGGATTGCTAGATCCTTCCCAATTCGCTTATTGTCGGTTCCACTCGAAGCGAAGTCTACCGGCAGTTGAGAGGAAACCTACCAGAGATTCTTAATTTGTTTCCGTTATTCAACACTTTCGATCAAGGATTTGGTTGTCTCTGCCACAATGTGGAACAAAATGCATCGAATTTCATCCAAGTGTTGTATGCACTATGTACATACTAGGAGTGTCCCGTAAACACTGATGAACTCCTAATCAGAGGGCTGTCTCAAACATATCCATCATTATCAGAATCATCGACGGCACGATATTAGTGTCTAATACTAATGCTTCGCTGTCGTACAACCACGATTTATTTGAAAGTCCTATTGTGGAGAAAAGAATAAAAGTATCCAGAGAAGATACCTAGTGCCAGCCCACCACAATCATTCCGAGATGCCCACACCTCCAGACACTCATCCCGGCAATCTGGATAGAAACTGACGACAAGGATACCACTGACATCGATTGGGGACCATGTCATGCAGCGTCTTCAACCAGGCTGTGGGGAGCCGCGGTCCCCCCTTCCCGCACCGATAGCACCCAGATTTCTCGTAATCTCTTTTGTACCGTTCCACCAGGTCAAGGGTTGACCAACCTCTCTGGTTCCGCCGCCCCGACATAGGGCACGAAGAAAAACGCTCTTTTCGAAAAAGAAGGATCAAGACAAAAGGCGGTTAGGAGTCACTGATATGGATATTCGTTCACGTTCAGCATTCGAAGCGTCACCATGAAAAACGCCGTTTCCACGAAAAGACCGCAATACGGAAGAAGACATTCGGTCTCGAACTTAGTAAAGAGGCGGACTGTGTTCAACATAATAAAATGGTGGTTGTAAAGAACTGTCCACTGAGTATGTCATGTTCGTGGTAGCTGCCCTCTATTACACGTGGGCTGTCATGACGACTGAACTGAGACGATAACCTGAGCAAGATAGAGATACCGGTGTGTACGATTCGTAGGTGCTGGGAAGACCTTACAGATAGTAGCTTTTAGTTTTTTAGGCTAGACTCAATATTCTTGCGTTGAACAACTCAGTATTGCTGCACTGATTTCTCATCCTTATACAGCCTGATCGATGGCTGTCGAATCTTGTTGAAGATTTGTCCACAGAAAGACTGAGCATTCTGTTGACTAGACAGGCATATGGCGAGCCAGCTACAAGCAATACAAAGGCACATTCCGATTAGTCAGAATAGCGACCAATCAGAATCGAGTGTTTTTAGCTTGCACATAACCCCCCGCCCTCTGGAGTATAAACCTTAAGAAGAATTCGTCGATATACTGTAAAAATACAAATGCTCCCACCTCACAAGAGGCGGAATCTACGGCAAGCTTTGTTATGCAGAAGACTAGCGAGGGGACTGTTTAGCAAGCCAAAAGACAGCTAGAAGGGAGGCTCACGACCACAAGATAGAAACTTGCAAATTTATGTCAGGGAGTTTAATGCCGTACACATGATCAACGCCATTACTTGTTCTTAGCACAGATGCGTGAGGTACGCCCCAGTGTTAGCCAATGTAAGTTAACAAGCGTTAACAAGCCTACTCTTTGCAAGTGGGGAAACAATTGAGGGAAGCTCATCAACTCACCGACTGTCATTGTAGTCATACCAGGAGTTCCGATAGTGATGTCTGCATATGGCCGTGTAATGTCCGGCGTAAACACTTCCTGAGTGATTGGAGACCGCGTACAAATTATATCGGGCATACCGCTGTTGACCTGTGAATGTATGAACAAAACCAAAGCGGGTAAGCCAAGTAACCTCAAAGCGCTTCAAAGCCGTAGCTGTAGGTTGAATAGCGGATCAATGGAGGAGATATATCAATTGTATCCCGATTTTATGTTATTGCGGTCACTTTCCATGACAATAAAGTCAGCCCTGCGCTGTGATTTCCAGTTCGTGCAAACAACAAAATTCTACGAGTAGGTAGACTGACAAAGAGTAGGGCGTTCAAAATGAGAGACACTTGTCCCACCATTCAACATCCACTGTTCTAAATACTTGGTTTTCGGTGCCAAATGGTTGATGTGATTAGTTTTTGTAGCTACAACTTACTGAACCGGTAGTTTCCGATGCATTTAGCTACTCTCCGAAAGTGGGCATGAGTCCAATCTGTTTTTGGCCCCTCTGGATGTGTTAGCTCATTCAATGACA
>NW_008751672.1:2381637-2386787 GCF_000715545.1 Opisthorchis viverrini | reverse complement strand
CACCTCACAAGAGGCGGAATCTACGGCAAGCTTTGTTATGCAGAAGACTAGCGAGGGGACTGTTTAGCAAGCCAAAAGACAGCTAGAAGGGAGGCTCACGACCACAAGATAGAAACTTGCAAATTTATGTCAGGGAGTACTACGATGGTTGGATGATCAACGCCATTACTTGTTCTTAGCACAGATGCGTGAGGTACGCCCCAGTGTTAGCCAATGTAAGTTAACAAGCGTTAACAAGCCTACTCTTTGCAAGTGGGGAAACAATTGAGGGAAGCTCATCAACTCACCGACTGTCATTGTAGTCATACCAGGAGTTCCGATAGTGATGTCTGCATATGGCCGTGTAATGTCCGGCGTAAACACTTCCTGAGTGATTGGAGACCGCGTACAAATTATATCGGGCATACCGCTGTTGACCTGTGAATGTATGAACAAAACCAAAGCGGGTAAGCCAAGTAACCTCAAGCGCTTCAACAGCCGTAGCTGTAGGTTGAATAGCGGATCAATGGAGGAGATATATCAATTGTATCCCGATTTTATGTTATTGCGGTCACTTTCCATGACAATAAAGTCAGCCCTGCGCTGTGATTTCTAGTTCGTGCAAACAACAAAATTCTACGAGTAGGTAGACTGACAAAGAGTAGGGTGTTCAAAATGAGAGACACTCGTCCCACCATTCAACATCCACTGTTCTAAATACGTGGTTTTCGGTGCCAAATGGTTGATGTGATTAGTTTTTGTAGTTAAAACTTACTGAACCGGTAGTTTCCGATGCATTTAGCTACTCTCCGAAAGTGGGCATGAGTCCAATCTGTTTTTGGCCCCTCTGGATGTGTTAGCTCATTCAATGACACAGAATAGTCGTGATTTAAGATATCTCCCAAACGTATTGTTGCCAAAATTCTGACCAACTTCGAAAGCCCACTCACTATAAACGAACATCCATAGGTCTATTAGTGGCTTAAGATGATCGATAAGGCTACTCGAGGTAAGAGAAACAGAAATGGTCAGTTGAGCAATTCTCTGTGTAAATTAATTGAATCGGGACGGAAAATGATCAGATTAAGACAATTAGAAAAGTTTAACCTCATTTTGGTGCCATAAAGAACGAAAGCAAAGGAGGTGACTCACAGCTCGGGGAGGCGAATTCCGACAGATTCAGATCGTTGAGAGGATAGTCCACAAGAACGGACATTTTGGACCGGAAACGTTCACCAGAAAAACGTTTTAAATCTATTCCGGAGTCAAATATTTAGCAACAGTTGGGCTGGCGAAAAACACATCATGAACGAAATGACCGTTCACGTAATAGACACAGATCTGATCTCTTGGATATCTTCTGCCACCAGAAGGATAGGTTACCCGAGAACCATTTAGGAATAAAATAACGATTATGTAAAGCATTAAGATGAAGCAAGCGAAGGCAAAAAGTTTCTTCCAGTGTGAACCGTTGGTAAATCAACACCTTTTTTTTACATACTTCGTTTTTGTTCAACTTAGGGCGCCTAAATTTGGAGAGTGCGCCAACAGTCATGTTGTATCGTGGGTGGTCGCCTGTTAATTACGCTTGAACTGAGCCTGTCAGACTACGCGGTAAGGAGAAGACAGAAGAATCTGGAACATGGCTATATTACCAGGCGTAAATGCACGGGATAGCTGAATAGCCAAATATGGTCATGCCAATGGCGACCACTGGCCGCATACTGCTAAGACGTGCTCGATAAGTTCCGTTCACGCAGCTCCTATCCGGAACGTGTGGTACCGATGGTGATCTTAGGGACGTGTCGTTCTAAGCACGCATACGTTTCGTGTCTGAACGCTTCCTGACAGGCCGCGCCCACTGAATGAATGTACGATGCTTTCCTTATACACAGAAAATAACGCTAATAAAACATCCACTGTCGTGTTGAGTGCATGCAAAACGCTTATAAAGCTGATTCAGTAACCGAAAGAGCTGCACTCTGCACAGCGCTGAAAATGCACTTGGATCACTACTTTTCTGGATATTCTCCGCTATCGCTCAACCAGGAACCTACAAACCATTGCTCACTGAATCAATGAGCGGTCCCAGCCCTTAAACATCGTATTCCGCCCAGTAGGCTGTTGGGCCAGCTCAGGAGTGTAAAAAGGACGCACCCCGGAGTATCGACGTCTTGTACAATTCAACACCAAGCAATGACGTTTTTGCATATTCTCTGTACAATTGTGTCGATGTTTCGTCCTGCAATTCAACTCTACATTCCCTGCCATTCTCTTCACATCGTTAAAAGGTTCCGTGTGCACACCACAGTTTACTAGCCAAGCAAGAGGAGAGGCATCACAGTCAGAGGTGTTTCCAAATCGAGATCATCAGAGACAACAACATTGGTGTTGATACTGATGCTTCAATTTCGTATAACCACAAAGTTCAAAGCAGGAAGAAGGGAAAAGGGTGGTTGAGGGAGTGACCTGGTGCTGGCCTACTGCAGGCATTCTGAGGCGGACGTATTTCCAAGCCCTCAATCAGATAACCTGAGAAGAAATTGACAGCCTGAATTTCGCCATTTCCTACAGCTTCTCCAGCCAAGTTCATCAGGTCACGAGGATCCCATCCCGAGAGGCGGACCGCACCAACAACACCCAAACTCTTAGTAGCCTAACACATCCTGAGTTCAAGTCAGTTTCGTGGTTTGCGTCATTCTTGAGCACAACACTCGTGCTGGTAGACGATGTCTCGACACCGTAAGTGACGTTTCTGGGTGTTTTTTCTGGTGACTGAAGTACCTGCTGCGAACACCTGTTTACAAAAGTGGAGTTTCTGTTGTGAGGTTTTGCGGGATACGCACTGTTCATATTCACACCACTGTCGTTTGAACGGTTGTGGCTTAAGTATTCTGTTGAGTGCACACCAAAGAGAAGCACTGCACTCGACTTTCGCTCATCAGCAGCTGTTCTGGCTTAAGTATTCTGTTGAGTGCACTGCACTCGACTTTCGCTCATCAGCAGTATATACACAATGGGCCATGCCGGGATTTGAACTCCGGACATCTGATATGAGAGGCGAGCGCGTTACCACTACTCCACCAACGCACATTGGACATATCTGAATTTTCACGTCTGAATAGGCGAGCGTGTTCACGCATGAGTGATATGATATGTGTGCCCGTACCTCTGAAGTTGTCTATGATTCTTCCCTCTGATTAACCCAATTGATATCAATCCATCACAGGAGTGACATCATGAACCATAAAAGACCCTCCTCCATTGGAGCATTAGAAATAGTGCATTCCTATCCGGTCAGTAACAAACTAAACTACCTATACTGTGCAGATAACGCTCCTTATCATCGTTAAACATCAAACTTCAGTTTGACTTTATATAGACTCGGCCTCGTAGTTCTTGTGCATTCTAGCCAACCGGGACGCTTTTCTCCAGCCTCCATGTATAGAACGCGGAGGACCTCGGAGGACCAGCTGGAAAAAATTTTCGTGACGTTCTTTCCGGTCAGTGTCAGATCCATGCACCGTTTGACAGTCACTGACAGGATCTGTTTCAATCATAATGCTGCAATCCTGAACTGTCAAGTGAAAGTACTGGTGGCTGAACTACGTTTTCCAACCATTTCCAATCAAACAGCCTGAAGGCGATCCAAGCTCGTTGGTTCAAAAATCTGCTGAGCATATTGCTACCAGGAAGCGCTGCTGCATGTCTGTTTCGATTGCTTCACGAGTGGCGTAGGGGGACCTGGCTAGTAGCGTTTCAAGGCCACTAATATACAATTACTTAACATGAGTATCACTTGGTACTGATATGTGTAAGTGAACTAAACGCTTGTTTGAATCGACTGAGTGATGAGGATGAGCCACACGGACTTGTCGTGGCAGGCAGCACAGCCTGAAGGCATGATGGCAAGGCTGACCAATCAGTTAGCGCTAGTACGAAGGCCAACAGCAGCTCAGTCACAGAGGCACCAAAAGAGAATAAAATTACCGCAAGTGTGGTGTCTGAAATCTGTGTGAGCACGTGACGGACAACCTGAAACTAGGTTGTTTCGGGTGAACTCATCTCAGCATGCACACACCCCTATTGTTGTCTGTACGCAGCGTGAAAACGAAGAACAAAACCTGACTGGCCCAGGCGTGATAACTGATGGTGTAACAAAACGACTGTGCATAACAGTCGTTTTTCATCGAACAAAAGGATACGGAGGACTAAAATACGGGGGAACTTCTGAAGGGAGAAATGCTTCGTACATCTCCGCCGTACTTTACAACGACCGCACATCTGGAACGAGGTAATAAGAATCAGTTAATGAGAGATATTGGTCCTGCAGAAAAAAGTCCACACTCCCAACGATAGTACTTTCGACCGAAAATTTGGTCTTACTGTAATTTTCCTTTACTCGGTGGCGGCAAAAAATCAGTGTTCCAATAGGGTGGTATCACAATTTTAGCCAAAATAAAGCTGAAAAAACTTTGCTGGATTCCAGGATAAAGCCAAACTTGTTCCACAACAAGACAGCATTAAGCACCAATCGCTAGGACGAAATATTTTGGGTTATATAGCTGAAGATGACCAAAAACGCGATTATTTGGGATTATCTTTGAAACAAAAGATGGCAAACATTAATTAACAGACTAAAATCACTGAGGCTAACAGGCCCCAGTGTCCTGCGTTCAGAAACGAAGCAACTGAAAGGCCAAGCAAAACTTTAGTTCACCATTCCTCCAGATATTGGTACTCAAGATAGAACACAGTTGTCTCAAAGGATTGCAAGCAGTCCTACACCGAAACCACACCCGAAACTGAATTACGCTAGTTCGTATCGATACTGTACTGTATGCGGTTACCGTACATGTTTATCGGTGCTGAACTTGTATGCAGGTTGAAGAGTTTACGGAAATCGAACCACAAACTTTTTTGGAAAGAATTGATTAATTTCTTCTGTGTTATGAATACAATGGCGATTGGTCATAAAAGCACTGGTTCCAGTTTAGTGGGACAAAGTGATATGGATAGTGGATTGTATCCGGGCGTAAAAAGTGCTATTGAAACCAGTGGATATTTGTCTGTCTCCAATTTTGACGTTCCGAGGAGAGCTTACCAACACTAGGGAAATAAAAAAGACTCACTCAGAGAGGCTCTTTCGCTAAGACACAATGGACTTAATA
>NW_008751672.1:2329916-2381626 GCF_000715545.1 Opisthorchis viverrini | reverse complement strand
AAGACTCACTCAGAGAGGCTCTTTCGCTAAGCCACAATGAATTTAATACAATACAATACACGACGCAGTACGACTAGAGTCCTTGACTGACACTAGTGTTGGTTAAACTGCACTGCAAACCCTCTTTTGACGTTTTGTATTCTCGTGATGGGCATACTTTGCCATATTTTACTTTGATAAGACTCCAAGAAAATCACATACCGTAGCTGCTGAGACCCGTCATTCTGTGACAAGATCTGTACATATGACAGTAGAGTAATGTTGACATCGTCAGACACTGTGAGCGAACCGGAAGCTAAACGGATTGATATCCGACTCAACAGTGAACGACGGTTATTCGTTTTGGCCAGTTCCGGCGAAGGTCTAGGTTGGGGAGGCTCTTCACAGATACAAGCCTTAAGTTAACGAAGGGACTTTCTTGCCCATTTAGTTATGGTCCAATGGATAATTAATTTGAGTTGCGTTTTCTCTTGGCATCCCTTGGAAAGCGACCGGGGATCAAGTTGGAAAAGGGTCACCAAAGGTAACACACAGGAGGTGATCGACCCCCCCTTTGCATACCCAAGTTAGCCTACCCTAGTCCGGGTGGAACAACTTTCAAGAATCAGTCGTTTTTAAGCCAAATAAAAAAGCACTACTGACTATATTATTTCCATAACAGAAGGATTTAAGTAAACCACTGCATTTTCGTGTCAGCATTCGTGTGTCACTGCATCGTGCGTGATGGGCATACTTTGCCATATTTTACTTTGATAAGACTCCAAGAAAATCACATACCGTAGCTGCTGAGACCCGTCATTCTGTGACAAGATCTGTACATATGACAGTAGAGTAATGTTGACATCGTCAGACACTGTGAGCGAACCGGAAGCTAAACGGATTGATACCCGACTCAACAGTGAACGACGGTTATTCGTTTTGGCCAGTTCCGGCGAAGGTCTAGGTTGGGGAGGCTCTTCACAGATACAAGCCTTAAGTTAACGAAGGGACTTTCTTGCCCATTTAGTTATGGTCCAATGGATAATTAATTTGAGTTGCGTTTTCTCTTGGCATCCCTTGGAAAGCGACCGGGGGTCGTGTTGGAAAAGGGTCACCAACGGTAGCACACACGAGGTGATCGATCCCCCCTTTGCATACCCAAGTTAGCCTACCCTAGTCCGGGTGGAACCACTTTCAAGAATCAGTCGTTTTTAAGCTAAATAAAAAAGCACTACTGACTATATTATTTCCATAACAGAAGGATTTAAGTAAACCACTGCATTTTCGTGTCAGCATTCGTGTGTCACTGCATCGTGCCAGCGATGCAGTACCTGAGATCCATTGTACTCACCCTTTTTTCAGACTGTCAACACATGTGAACTAACGGACTGCAGCCTTGTGTAGATCACTCGTTTGAAGGGTATCCAGACAACTGATGAGCCATGCCTACATCACAACTTCAATTCTCTCTTCACTTAAGTACAAGAAGAGAGTCCCTAGTCGCTGTATTCTCGGTTGCCGGCGGACTCTACAGACTCAAGGCCAAGAGTGCAAGAGGAATGGATGTGAAATATTAGAAGTCATCCCGCCTGGTTCAGATAAAACATACAAGTCACTTGGTGAAAGTTGAAGGACACAGTCACGTGAGGAAACAACTTACTGGTCTTTCGTGTCCATCTAAATCCTCTTTAGAGGTAAACAACCGTAGACAGTCCATGATATTTACATTGGCCTTCTGGAACCAGAACAGAAATAAGGCGTTGACAGATAAGAAAGGAGTAGGATTTGTGTGATGTCATGCGATCGATAAGCTGGATATTGTGTCTGATATAAGCACGAAAGAAGTAACGCTGTGTCGCACTGGGTCACAAGCAAACCTTCTAAAACAAGCTGTGTTCCGCTCAGCTCCCGAAAAATTAGCAGCTCGCAAATGTTGTGGTTCTTCGCGCGGAGAAATCAATTAGCAGATCAAAGATAAGAGAATTTACTGGAATCATCGCAAAAGTGTCTAGCTAAGATAAAGCTTGTTACGCCATTCGAATCCCCTGAAAGATCTCGCTCCGTTTCTCTAGTTGGGACCATTCAATGTCGCAGGTCCCTTTGAGATTACAGGCTTTTTTCCACTCATCTTGACATTCCGGGTTTGTTACTGTTTTCAATGTGATTATCATCACGTATGTTTCCAATAGACTGGTCAGTAACATGCGCAAAAACTTCAATTATTGTTTTGCTCATGGTAATGTCCATACATCACTTAGTAAGTTCGGTGTACAGATATGTTCACCAGGCACCCTCTAATTGGGGATTCCGAGGAACACTGCATTACGCGCAAAAACTTCAACCATTGTTTTGCTCATGGTGATGTCCATACATCACTTAATAAGTTCGGTGTACAGATATGTTCATCAGGCACCCCCTAATTGGGGATTCCGAGGAACACTGCATTTCAAAGCTGCAAGATCTCGATCCAGCTGTCCCAGTTCTCTGGCGACTTCTTGGTCGTCTGCAGCACCGCAGCTTTGTGCATGTCGTTGTGGTGGCAGACAGTGCTTCGGAATGTAGGTAGCTCAGGTGCGCTGCTTAATTGTTGGTCCTGAGCAATTGGGCTGCAATCCAACTACCAAGCTTGGAGAACAGACGAACAACTTCTTGGTGACTTGATGAGTTGTAGGCTTTTGGTGTGCAACTAACGTGACGGAGCATGTGCTCTGATAATGTTTGGGCTGCGGTGCAACCAGCTGTTGCACAGGAACTTTGGGGATATAGTCAGGGCGGAAATACTGCACACGCTGTTTCACTTTCGGATTGCGGACAATTTCTTGCAAAAACCAATTGTACGGCTGGAGCCACTCATTCGGATGCCAGAATATCGGTCACCCGTTTTCCAACAGATTTTCAGCAGAACGGTCCAAAACCCGGCCTCGTGTCGCAAATACTTCTCGCACGTCACGCATACTTGCACCCTAAATTCTACTCTAGCTGTTGGGTTGGGCTCCTGAATAAACAGTTGCGCTTTTTTGGCTTTGAACAAGAGCAGTCGGCGACCCTAGCTTACCTAGTAAAATACATGTGAGGGAGTAAACACGTGCGCCTTCAGCCCGGCAAGAGGCACGTTGATCACGTGTAGCTATACTAAAGTTGAGCACTGAATAAACGGCTTACCCTGGGGGTTTGTGTCAAATTTCAAACTAGCGCGTATCTGCGTCCGTTGACGTACGTCAGTACTGCTAACAGTTCTTCAGCGAATCTCAACAGCCTTTATGATGACCATAACTTTCACTTAGGGATCCAGAGGCACGTACACAAGGGGGGTGAGTCCGTCCTCCTGGTGTTAACGACCGATCATCGCAAGAATTTCGCATAATTTCGACTCCTTCAGCGAAGACATCACCGAAGAACACTCTGTTGCGGTTACAGTTTAAGAAAGACAGGCCAGTGATGCATTCTAAAACAGCTACCGAAAGATACATCTCAAACCTATCGCACCCTAATTCGGATACGCAAGAGGATAAACTGGGTAGGCATCGAGTGTACACGTGCTGCATTACATGCATATATATTCATGAAGTCATAAAGCGCATTCTGTCAAATTATCCTGGCTGTCTAGACGCCATGCTAATGGCTCAAAATCGCTTGGCGACCAGTAATGACAGTTTTTGACCGCCCATTTATTCTTACCCCGTCGCAGGGAGCGGTTCGAGCAATAATCCAATAAAATATAAAGAAATCAAAAAGTGATTTACTAAAATGAAGTGTGAAGCGACATAATCATTCTACATTCATAACAACTAATGTTTTCCTCATCAAAAATCATCTGAACTCGCTGGGCCAATGTTATAATATGCATTCCCGATGCTTATTTCACACAATGCAAGAGTGCAGGCACTGCTGCACATAAGGCCAGGTCACCAGACCAAAGGCCTAGCCATGTAACCTGGGTTAGCCGTGAGTTTATGTTCAGACGGATGGCAAGTGAGCAACTTTCAAACCTAACGGAATCGGAGGCCTGATGCTGATTGGTTGATGAAAAATATCGGCAGACTGGTTTAGCTATACGCTTAGTGTTTAATCTGGACATGGTACTCAGTTATGGCTCAGAGGAATAAGAACGCAGGGATGACACATCAGGGACGAGCGAAACCAATGGTTTCCATCAACTTTATAAAGTGGGCCGTGTCAAGAGCAAATAAAGTTCATTTTATCCGTTGGTGCGATGAATACAAGCCGGAGATAGGAATCAGGATATTTCAAGCGATGCACTGGAAAGATATATCAGTGTCTGGTTACAAATGCACTCACTTTTGGGATGGGTAGACTCAAGTCCCAGAACGGATCAAAGGTAGTTGACTTGAACCCGCATTCAGCACATTCCAAGGTGCTCATTAGCTGTCCAACGAACAGATCTGCACGAAAATGAGGGAAAATGATTTGTGGGGATTTTACAACCTAGTAGAGAAATCCGATACAAGGACTTAATTTATTACAGCTGACAGTGCGGTGCTTAATTCATTCTCATAGAAGGGATATTAATCGTCTGATTCAATGAGCGACCGGCAACATCATCATCGACAGCATGACATCAGTGTTCAACGCCGATGCTCCACTGCCGTACAACCATGATTTATTTGAAAGCCTTAATGTAAAGAAAATGGTAAAAATGGACTGGGAAGGGACTTAGTGCTAGCTTACCACAATCATTCCGAGGTGCCTATGCCTCCAGACGCTCACAACAAGAACGCCACTGACATCGGTTGGTAGCCATATCTTGTAGTGTCTCCAACCAGGCGCAGTGAGGATCACACTGTCCCCATCCTGGAAGGCGAGTAGCATCGACAGCACCCAAGCGTTTCGTGACTCCTATGTCAAGTCAAAAGTTGGCCACCTCTCTGTTTACGCCACTCTGAAGTGGGCATGGAAAACAGCACTCTCTTCGGCAAACGATGGTTCGGCATACGCGACCGGCATCGACTGGGACTGCTGGCTATGTGCTTCGAATACCAGATGATCAATTTTTCTGCAATGCCGCGTGTGCTGAAACGTCCTCCGATGGGATGACGGGAATCGTCGGTCGACGCCTACGACTTGCGACTGAAGTAAACAAACTTCAGCCTGGGACTTGCCACCACGAGACATAGGATTAGAGCTCAGTCCTATCGATGTTAGAATACAGTTACTAAATAAATACAGCTGCAGAAAAGGCATTAGCAACTTGGCTGGTTGTTTTTCTTTCTACGCCCACACCTTTTGTCTTTTTTTCAGGCATGCGTGCATGCAGTCGCCATTCAGAAATAGCGCTAATTAAACCGAGGATTGGTAGTCTATGGTGTGGAAAGTAGACGCACAACTAATTCCTGTCTCAAGATTGGAGCACCTAATTGGTCGGCATTGTGGTGCAATGTCCTAAAAGTGTGTCAACTGAGGCGAATGACGTAGCAGACAGCTGAATCTGAAACGCGCCCACACAAGGTTCACTCGAAGCTGTGTACACCGCGAGGTTAAGATCTTAGCAATTCAGTGCAGGAAATTCCAAAACAAAAACAAAGAATATGTAGGAATGCAGTGTGAACAGGATGGACACAGTAAACGGATAATTCGATATTCGGAGTTAATAATGGAAGGCTAAGGAGTTAATAACACGACAGGGGACCAAACTGCTTCTGTGGGTCAGTTGTCAACTGCACGGTAGCTTGAATCGAACAGACCTCCTCTTGACACCATTTCATTAAACTTCTTCATGACAACTGTCTCATCTATGCAAGCTGATCTTCTCCGAGTTTTGTGTAATTCCCTGATAAAGCCAATATTCCGATCACATCAAGATGACTGGCCTGAACTATCCATATCCAGTCATCATCATCATCACCATCATCATCATCATCGTCATCATCATCATCATCATCAAAGACAGCAACATGAGTGTTAACACTGATGCTTCATCGATTAGCCGCCATTTCGTGCAACGTTTCCAGTTAACCGACATTATTTATGACACTACTGACTCAGAGCAACGTCCATCAAAAGAACGTCTAGTAGAGTAAACCCCGAAATTCTGCACCTATTTCACGTAAAAGTTAAGACGCGACCATGAATTTCCACGGAATTGTCTAGAAACATAGTGGGCTCGAAAGCACAGGCGATGTGCACTTGCGTGCTTTTGCCATTAAACCGTAACAATTGCTGTGAACATGGCCACCTGGCGTAGACACCGTGCCTGAACATGCATGGATGAAATGAAATTTCACATTTTCTGATATGAGAGTGTTGCGAGCAGAAGTGCGTTAGAGGAATTGACTGATACATGTGGAGTTCTGCCGGAGAGTAAGGAATGTCACAAGATGCTTAGTGTGTGCGCTAGCCTGAGAAAAACATATGGCTTACAAGTTGAGTCTGGGTCGGATTCGTGGAGTTTGTTTACAGTCGAGAACTTGTGGAATAGTGTACATCAAATCAGTGAAAACATCGGACAGTGTGTAACAAAACTCATTGGCAGAATTTCTGGTGGAAACGATTAGGGGAATATTGAACGGTTAAAGGACTAAATGTGCTAACTGTGCTTATGATTCACTGAGAAACAGTCGAATTATGCTAAGAATTATTGATCTATCCATACACATGAGGTGAATCTGGTAGTCAGTCTGTCTAGGATATCTGACATGGAATAGGGAATATCATAACGATCATTTATCAGATATTGATTTATACGGGCTGTTAGGTCACTGTTGCCTCCAGTATCCGATGTACAATCGTAATCCCCCATGAGTTCCTATGCGGATTTCTTTAAATCAGAAATTTTTCTAACCTCTGTGAACCCTTGGCGGACGGCGAGAGCAAGATCTAGTAGAAACACGGAGAACTTCCTTAAAAATTACCAAATATTTTGAAGACTCTGAAAACCCTATTTACAAAGCATGTCGGAGCCTACCGAGTTTTTCCCACCGGCCCATATGCATGCTTCAAGAAACAGTTGATTTTATTGTTTGAAATGTTCGATCACACAAAATTACTGATCATCAGTACTCTTCTTTTACTCTTCTAAACCTACCTTAGTATTTCATTGCGTTCATACATTCCAGGGAATATGCAGAAATTCAAGAGACAATGCAGTCAATCCAAGCAAAGTCACAATTTTGGCTAATGGTACCCGAGTTTGAGCCTAATTTTTCTAACTTAGTTAAGGAAATAAGTCCACTGTCAGTAGTTCATTTGAGAGGTGCCTTCGTGTCTTCAGTTGTCTACTTTTCTATATACCTTTGAGAATAAAATAACCTTCATCAAGACAATGATTTCAACCGTTCCTCGACATTCTGGGGACTGTACACCTTCAGCATAATGTCATTAACCACAACATCTCACTCATTACTACTGTTACAAGGTGAAGTCTAAATGTTTTTCTTCCGGGTAATTTCCAAATTAGCACTTTGACATGAAGTGAAAGAGCTCATCTTCTGATTCTATGCCTTTTGGCGAAGCTGAGCAAATGGTCGTGAGGTCAACAAACACAATGTTGTTCCTTGAATACTGAGCGTGTTGGCCAGGCTCAGACTTGCAGAAACTTATCGTACCCAAACGGTTGGAAAACGCTTGGAAACGCTTGTCCCTGAAAAGTTCAGAAAACTTGCCAACTGATGTCTAGACTATTCCAAAACGAAAACTGCCGGGCCACCTGGCGTAGACACCGTGCCTGAACATGCATGGATGAAATGAAATTTCACATTTTCTGATATGAGAGTGTTGCGAGCAGAAGTGCGTTAGAGGAATTGACTGATACATGTGGAGTTCTGCCGGGGAGTAAGGAATGTCACAAGATGCTTAGTGTGTGCGCTAGCCTGAGAAAAACATATGGCTTACAAGTTGAGTCTGGGTCGGATTCGTGGAGTTTGTTTACAGTCGAGAACTTGTGGAATAGTGTACATCAAATCAGTGAAAACATCGGACAGTGTGTAACAAAACTCATTGGCAGAATTTCTGGTGGAAACGATTAGGGGAATATTGAACGGTTAAAGGACTAAATGTGCTAACTGTGCTTATGATTCACTGAGAAACAGTCGAATTATGCTAAGAATTATTGATCTATCCATACACATGAGGTGAATCTGGTAGTCAGTCTGTCTAGGATATCTGACATGGAATAGGGAATATCATAACGATCATTTATCAGATATTGATTTATACGGGCTGTTAGGTCACTGTTGCCTCCAGTATCCGATGTACAATCGTAATCCCCCATGAGTTCCTATGCGGATTTCTTTAAATCAGAAATTTTTCTAACCTCTGTGAACCCTTGGCGGACGGCGAGAGCAAGATCTAGTAGAAACACGGAGAACTTCCTTAAAAATTACCAAATATTTTGAAGACTCTGAAAACCCTATTTACAAAGCATGTCGGAGCCTACCGAGTTTTTCCCACCGGCCCATATGCATGCTTCAAGAAACAGTTGATTTTATTGTTTGAAATGTTCGATCACACAAAATTACTGATCATCAGTACTCTTCTTTTACTCTTCTAAACCTACCTTAGTATTTCATTGCGTTCATACATTCCAGGGAATATGCAGAAATTCAAGAGACAATGCAGTCAATCCAAGCAAAGTCACAATTTTGGCTAATGGTACCCGAGTTTGAGCCTAATTTTTCTAACTTAGTTAAGGAAATAAGTCCACTGTCAGTAGTTCATTTGAGAGGTGCCTTCGTGTCTTCAGTTGTCTACTTTTCTATATACCTTTGAGAATAAAATAACCTTCATCAAGACAATGATTTCAACCGTTCCTCGACATTCTGGGGACTGTACACCTTCAGCATAATGTCATTAACCACAACATCTCACTCATTACTACTGTTACAAGGTGAAGTCTAAATGTTTTTCTTCCGGGTACTTTCCAAATTAGCACTTTGACATGAAGTGAAAGAGCTCATCTTCTGATTCTATGCCTTTTGGCGAAGCTGAGCAAATGGTCGTGAGGTCAACAAACACAATGTTGTTCCTTGAATACTGAGCGTGTTGGCCAGGCTCAGACTTGCAGAAACTTATCGTACCCAAACGGTTGGAAAACGCTTGGAAACGCTTGTCCCTGAAAAGTTCAGAAAACTTGCCAACTGATTTCTAGACTATTCCAAAACGAAAACTGCCGCATCTCTTATAAGTCAGTCTGCAAGGGATAAAATCATTATCTTGGAGCAGGGATCACACACTCACACTTCGATAGACAACCCAAACGGCGCTAGATGCACGATGCGATTTGCGCTTCAAGGTTAAAGCGTGATTTCCTGTCACTTGCACGCGCAATTGCATTCAACCAAGTCACAATACCGGTATGACTAGGGTCATTCACCGTAGTGATAGCGAGGCGGTTCGTGCAGCCAGTGTGAGCATCAACGACAAAACGGCCATTCTGATTGTGACTATTCTTGATATGAAAAAGATTAAGCCTGAGCTCCTAACCAAGGCCAAAAGTATCGTTGACCCACGCCATCATGAAGTCACTGAACAGTAGGGCAAAATGGTGCGTGGGAATAAGCGAAATACACCCATTTGCGTACCGAACTGGTCTTGATAGGAGACTCACTCACCTGGACCCAGCTGAATCTCTCGTTTATGATGTTTTTAAGCTGCACCAGGCCGCTTCATGTTTCATTTTGTGCGATATTCGAGATATCACGATATAGGTGGTTAAAAGCATGATAAACGAGATATACAGCTAAGTTCTAGGTGAGTCTCCCGTCAAAACCAAATTGATTTGCAAAGCAGTGTATTTTGCAAATTTCGTGCAAGTTGGGTTCAGGTAGAACATGAGGTTGACGGAAACTCGGGGACTGCGCCTACCTGATGAGCCCCGCGAATGGCGAAACCAGTCGTGGGCTGTTGAACAGTTTTCAATCAACTTTATTAACAGTGTATTAAAAGCGTAGAAATCATTATTTTTTTAGTTTGGGGCAGTCAAAATAGTTTGTTGGTCGCCCAAGTGTGAATTATACTCAAGTTGAATAGGCCAAAACAGCCCATCCTTGTGCTTTTATTGTAAAACCACTTGCTTATTTACCTCGTTCCTCGCATTTTCCCCAGTGGATCAGATGTAGGTTCTTCGGACGCAGCGGCAAACTATTTTCGCGTGGCAAGAGCCGTGACGGGTTCCCATTGGCCGATTCTGCTCATGTGATAGGCTTATCGATCTCATCCCTAAAGGCGTTACATCTAGGCTGCAACCAAGCGTGATGTGGCAGGGCACGTGACTTATAGGATCACTGGAGCCGAATTAGCGTGTAAGCTGTTTGTGAGGACTGAAAATGATCGCTTTCTTTCACGAGGGCACGTAACAACTTGAAAATTCTCTCGTCATGCAGGGTCGCCAGAAAAGTGTTTGTATGAAACAGCTATAAGAGGTCACTTACTGACTGTCCCAGTTTCTGCCAGGTTACCCCGATAAACTGACAATTACCGTATGAACAAATTGTTAGCGACTCTGAAGGTCTGTTCATACCTAGGTTCAACAAACTGAATCAAATCAATTCTCTCTTTCACCTAATTCCATTTAAGCCTATTTAACAGTTGTCAACACCTAATTCAATTTTTTTCTTATCAATTTTTTCTTATCATATCATATTCTAATATGACAAAAGAATTAGGGAGATGAAACAAACTACTGGCCCCACAGGATGGACTGCATTTTCGTTGGTGATCAATCGCAAAACGTAGGTTAGTTCTATTGACTGCTGACAGAAATCAGAAATATGGTGGCAGTCCCCTTAAAATAATAAACTTCATTGAAGCTTTCATTGCATATTAGGGGCAAATACAGCATTTAAAGTGGCCTCATTTTGTCAAAGTAAACCAACCGAGACTTTCCAAACAGTCTATAAGTCCCAGACTCGGTCATTGGGCGCATCGGACAGACAATGCGCTGCTTCGACTTTCGTAATCAATAGTTACACTCCTGACCTTTGTAACAAGACTTTAGTAATGGGCATGTGGCCATAATGGATAAAGGCTCTGGCCAAGGATCTGTAGGCAACCCGGAACGACTCAATCAGTTTAGTCACCGGGTTCGTCAAGAATATGCCATGAAATCGCTTAAACCTGTCGATCCCATACTTTGTAACAACACTGTACCCTATTAGCGAAGTTTTCGCTTGTCCCAGAACCATTGGTTTCTAGAGGGCTTGAAGCGTTGTCTCGATTGATGGATATTTTTGGAATGAATTACAATTTGCACACAGAGTGACCAGCAGGTCACTTCGAAACTGTCGTGGCCCCAGTGTTGACACAGTGGTAATACAACACAACACCGCCGGTCAGCAACATTAGGAATTTGCCAACTGAGTATGAATTGCCGTTTCAACGCTGTTAGTCAACATGTCCCTCCGTGTAGCTCAGAGCAGCAGTACTCATCGAACTGCGAACTTTGCCAACTGATATGAATTGCCATTTCAACGCTGTTAGTCAACATGTCCCTCCGTGTAGCTCAGAGCAGCAGTACTCATCGAACTGCCAAGTTAAACAGCAAGCTATTGGCTGGAAGACACTAGACATATCGCCAAGTCGTATCATGGGTTCAGCTGGAGTGAACAGCGCTTCTAAGTACGATGGTAATGGGAGCCATTTAGAATAGATGGGGCGATGTATTCCTCAGACGAAAGCCGATAATTTTTTGATTAGTTTATCGCAGGCAAATAGCAAAATCAAATAACAAGCCAAAAGGAATATTGTTGTGCACATTGGAACAGAATCATCTCGCGAAGTTTAAACAAGGTCATTTTCCACCAAGAAGCCATTGCAAAAACGGCTTCTAAGGGCATTCTGGAAGCCTATAGAGGCCCTATTTTCAGGAAGTGATTCTAGAGCAGTTTGACTCTCGAATTCAGAAATATGCGTAAGTTTAAAATGCAACATTCAAGAGGCACCCTAGGTAAATTCCATTAATTCAAAGGTGAAAGTGTGGTGGAACCTCGAGCGAGGAGAGGAGCTGCCATTTGAAAGGGTAATGTTGAACAATTTTTGGAGGGAAATGCAGAATAGTTGAACAAGTGGCTGGGGCATAGTGATCATAAACTAGAAAGCACGCACCATCTGAACATTGGAAGCCGGTTTGTCAAGAATGGCAAACTGGTCAAAGACCAATTTACATCCCAGTTCGAATTGTCATTGGAAGCCAGTTTGTCAAGAATGGCAAACTGGTCAAAGACCAATTTACCAGTCATTAATTACAGTCTAATTCAAAGTTACAGTACAATAAATCCTACGAGGATTTGCTTCATTACCTGGTACGAATGGAAGAATGAATACCTATGCAGTGGTGTTGGAACTGAATCACTGATTTCCTGCCGACCGGATGGGTACCCTACCGGCTTTGCTCCTTTCCGCTTAGGGACTTGCGCCCATACACCAGACCAAGCTAGACCGCTAAACATTACAGCCTTGAAGGTTTTTGTTTTCCTTGTTTCACTAAGGAGCTCCTTTTAAGTTACGCGAATGGACTTGGAAAAACATATTCACATTTTCCTGAGAAACAATGGGAACGACAAGATGACAGCCAACGCACGTGTGTGGGAGAATGCGAACATGCATGAAGCAAGTCTCTTAGACAGCGAAGGCGTGGGTAGCCAAAGAGATGGCAGGTAATTCGACGCAATCCACTTAAGAGATGCACTAATTGACCGACATCTCAGATGTTTGCAATAGGCTAACCCTGAGTAAATCTCCCTAGTTTTCGGTGTCTAAAATAAGGATTTGTTCAAATATATTGATCCGGTGTTGCTGTCAATAATGATGCTGATAATGAAGATGATGGTGATGATGTTGATGATGAGTTGGAGCAGCAAACTTTAAAAAGGACGGAGAAAAAATCCCAATGAACGGTGAGTCATCACGTGCGCTATTTTCAGAAGTAAACTTGATATTGACAGGTAACAAACTGCACAGGTGAATTACGAAAGATCAATATGGTTTACCAAGTGCATTTGAAGAATGAATTTCGAACATGAGCACCATGAGCTGAAACGGATAGTTTACCTGAGATGAATTGTTAACACGATAGAGGTAACAGGGTAATTTTCATCTGTATGTTAAAAATGAATGAAAAATGTTGAAGCGAGCTAACTTTTGCTTGAGGCGTGTACGGAATGCATCCTAGAGACGATGGATATATAACTGGTACTTTTCGGAAATCAGAGTCTAAACTGGAATCCGCGGTTTCCGGACATTTAAAGGTAGTTGAAGATTTACGAGTAGAGTCCATCCGTTTGAACAAGTCACCGTTCTCACACAGACCAACAAAATTTCCGACCCAGGTGCCTCATTTAAAAAAAGAAGTGTCGATACTGGTCGATACCAAAATAACCATAGCCTGGTGGTCTGCATACATCTGCGACCCATCTATTTTCCCAGCACCGTTCTAGATTTCGACCCCAACATCCCATGCCAAGCAACTGTCGAACCACCTTCTGTGTGTAAGTGGATCGGCCTAAGAATTGGTCAGCTGCGTTTGTCATCAAACCATAAATGTTTCGCCCTGATCGCTATTTACAGTATACCGGAAAGGATCAGCAAAATAGGTCGGCTCCATTCAAAATCCCCTAAATGTCAAATGGTGAAACACGGATTCTGGAGAACAGATTTAGGACGCCCGTGAAGAAGAAAACACATTCTGACAGGATCAATGAGTTTGTGATTTCATGACATCCTACTTGACTAGGTGCTGTCATCCTATTGCATACCAGAGGTAAAAAAAACCCATCAGTTTAGCCCTTAGTCAGCGCGGACCGGATTTAAGACGTGAGAAGAAAATCAATACCTGGTAGGTCTAACGAGTAGCGTAAGGAGACTGACAACGGAGATTTCCCGTTACACATCATCATCAACAGCTGTAAGAACCGCCCACTTGTACAGTGGCTCTAGCTGCCACAGTTTCGTTCACCGGTGATTTGGGGAGGCAGGGCAGGTTGCTGCGCATTGGAGGCGGTAGCTGATATAACTGATGAGTAAATACAGGGATGCCAATGGACTTTTATTTGGGAAAATTGAGAGGGGAGCTACACATTGAAGGCAGTAGCTTGGATGTACGAGCACCACTGAGGGCGCGACTGGGTCATGTCTGACAATCTCCTTAACGATTGATTTGTGGTGTTCTAACGCCTGACTACGTGGAATTCGTCTGGTTCGATCAACCAATGCGTATCCAAAATATGTTTTGTACTGGACGACCTGACAGCTTTATTAGCTGACCTGAAAGGTCATCCCGACGGATGATTCACTAAGCGTAAGAACAGCTGATGTTCTGTTCTGTCTACCTACGTACATCCTCGCATGCACTCAACTGTATATACGACGAGTGGTAGACAGAGTTGGGATTTTATCCTTGACAGGCGGATTTGGTGGTCGTATGTCGCTCCTGTCAAATACACTGCGACGGTTGTGGAAAAGGTAGGTTTTACCACACTCCGATTAAATTTATCCGTGTACCAAAGATACACTGGTTCCACCTACTACAGTTCCGGTCACCGGGAAATGGGAGACGGGGTGCAGCCAAGGCTTGGAGGCAATAACGTGATCGGTTGTTCCCGGAAACTAAACAGCTACGCACTGAAGGCAGTAGCCAAACTGCGTGATTAAGGCATGTCTACCATTGTCAGTAGACATTGGTGAGTTGAGTCCCGGCGTCCTCTATAGGAGCGGCGACAGTCGTCGACCAGAGCGAGTTTACTAGTCAGTCTTTTCATAGTTCGTTCCAAGGATATACACTGTTCACCTCTCGGCCGCTTCCATCCAGAATTGGGCTGGACGAAAAGAGTTCTGCTAGGCATACAGAGACCCCTGATCCAGCATTGGGCTGGACGAAAGGAGTTCTGCTAGGCATACAGAAACCCCTTAGACGACGGTGGGTGCGAATTTTGATGTCGTCATTTTCGAATGTTAGCTGATTGTAAACTTTCTTCTTTTCACAGAATTTAAAAGTTGAAGGTGACAAGTACCTCTTAACGAAAGCTTCGGGATACCAGCTTGCAGTAGGGCATTCATATATATGCCTAGAGAGAAATTACCTTGAAGACGTATTGACGGAACAGATTTAGTGGCCTAGTCCAAATAACTCGAACACGAGTGTCCGCCCATAAGTTACAGCTAGTCGGTAGTACGAAATTCTTGGAGTGTAAGTATTCTCCCGAGAGGGGCTTGTGATGAGGCTTCCGAATTATCCAATCTAATCTTCTCCGAATCCACTGTGTAGACGATAGTTGGGGTTGTGAAGACTCCGATCCGTGTTTTGGTATTTCGGTAATGCCATCTACATATTAATTGCAGAGAGGTCATTCTCTGATGTCGTAACTATCTCTAAAGTGAAGATATCAGTGGATGTAATTCCAAAAATGAATCCAAGTATGGCTTGCTTTAACGGTTCAAACTGTCCAGGGAAGGACAAAGCTTAGTGACCATAAGAGTTTGAAGAACTAAAGATAACTTCCATCATACTGAGAAACACAAGCTCATCAAACCGTGTTACTAACTCGAGGGAAGGTCTTCTAATGAGAAATGCTATTACAGACTCACTCAATCCCATTATCCCCATTTTACGCTAATTCCAAACACCGCTCGATCCTCTGTGACATGCAACCTCCGTTGTTAGCCTGCTTACTCTGAACGATGCATCTATCACATGTATTTTGTCTTCGTGCCTTACATCCGGCTTCGTGCTGAATAACGGCCACATTGATATATTTTCACCTTTGACACCTAACAGGATAAGAGATATCACACGGGATCAATGATCCTTTTAGAATGTGTTTTGTTCTTTAATCCTATTTTAACCACTACTTGTACCAATCTGCTTTCTCCACTGTCTTCAACCATATCAATCCTTGTCCAGATACAACGAAAGCATTCTGCGAATTCAGATTGGTCCAAATTTCATGTCTTTCTCAGCCCGGGGTGCACAGTGCAAATCCTTTCCACATCCCTTCCATTCTTCACACAGCGCTCGAGATATTTTCGCATCTATACTGTTCGTGCTCACTCAATTTCGATTAGGCCGGCACACGGTTGGGCGCATCCCGTCTGCCTAGGCCAGGTGGCTGTCATTTGACTGCTAAGTGCATGGCGGTTGTCGCAGATGGATGGTGCACACAGCTGTAGGCTACATTAGCTTTTGACCCTATTAGCCAGGCCACAGAAACACATGAGCGTAGATGCATCGGACGTTGAAGTAGCTAATACCCTGATGGATCATCACGCGGGAAAATAGGGCAGACAACCTAATGGTGACGTATTTCATGGTATTTTGGACTGAAAATAGGGAAAAAACAATTTATCTCAGACTGATGGAAATTAGCAGTCTATTTTAAAAAAAAACAGGCCAGCTGCTATCAGAATTACAAAATAATAGGACAGTTTAATGTCTCCAAGACTTCCCAATTAACCTAATTAACCTCGGCATAGACGCTCTAGTCGGATTACTTTGCCCTAGATTGTTGTGTTCAGCCACAGTCCTAGAAGCCTAGGAATAAGTTAGACCAAATTTAGTGAAGTTAAATGTCTCTCGAATCTGGGACGTCCAGAAAAACGATCGCCTTGCAACCGTGTCTTCTGGACGTCCAGACGATCGCCTTGCAACCGTGTCTTCTGCAGCTTGCTTCGGGCTAAACGAAGACTCATTCTAAAGGTAATAACCACCATGTCCTGGCATTGCAGCAGACGTTTCTAGATCACCCGATGACCCGAGGAGTGTTGTCTTGTACTGTATANATATATATGAATATATGCGCTTACAGTGCACAGCGGTTCAAGGTTAGCGAGGAAATCCAGGGGACTGACCCAAATTGTCCTCTGATTCGGGAGCCCTCTCTCTTCGTGACCTTGAAGCTGGAAACATACCAATATATACAGGATCGTCTTTCTTAATGATCAGTCATTCTTGAATTTTCTTTGTTTTATTTGTTCCATCAACCAAAAAGTGAGTGCGAATAACACCCTTTGTCTTTGCAATGTGAATTCCCGGTGGGGTCACACAACCTTACCTGCACCAGCGATTTTTCCGTGCCCATAGTTGTTCACTGCAAGTGTAAATTTCTGTGAACACGCAACGTACGACACTTCAGAAACCGTCTCACAGATGCCACTGATGTATTTCACTAAACAGATATCGTTGGTGGGTATTCCACCTTGGGTTTGGTGATCGGAATCAGCACATAAATTAAGACAGATTGCGCGGGGATGAAGTTAGCAGACAACACAACAAGTTTGGGACTGAAAGTGTCCATTCGGCAGTGGCGTGTGATTTATTCAACCGTTTTTCTCCCGAGAGCGAGGACTGTTATGAGCACTACAACGCAGGCCTGAGTGGAACTCAATGTCAGTCGGTACTGGGTTGCCGGAACCTGGTAAACTACCAGACGATACTGGTCATGTTGGATGAAGATGACTAAAACAATCCACAGCAAGCACTACTTGTATGGCTGGAGTTTTTGTTTAGTATCCTCGCGTCCATTATCCTTCTGGGTATAGGACTCAACAGTAAACTAAGGAAAGCGTACTCCAGCATGAGGGTCGCTCTCTCAAGGAGAACCGCTACACATTGCCGCGAAAGATTACTCAACTGCCAGTGAAATGTGCTTGTGTCTTGTAAAACCAACCAACACTCATGATCAGCCCGTCTGTATAAGTTTCCCAGAATGTCCAGGAAAACAGTTGGAAAACGGTTACCAGCAAAATCAACTTATAGATGAAGTGACTTATCCCTAACACATTCAAACCATCGTAACCGCGGGCACTTACCCACAATTGCGCTGTTATCCATTGACAAATACCGCTTCCAGTAGAGATCGGCCTTGTCTCGATCACTGTTTTTAGGAAAAGGGTACGTAATAGAGAGAAGAGGCTTAGTTATCAGCAAGACAGAAGCAAACGCGTTCGAAAGAGTGCAAAAAAATCATTTACATGAAGAGGACCGAAGAACGGAGATACGAAAGTAATTGCTGGGATACGCGAGTCACTTGAATGATTGCCTGAACACCAATCAGTTGGAGTTCGAATCGAATTCATGGGTCGGAAGAGTTGAGGCCGTTGTTGCATTTCTTTAAAGCCTTGTAGTTGTGGTTTACTTGGTTAATTTGGAGGTACAAATGTCGGTAGGACAAAAAAATGAGCTGACCTCTAACTTTAATCGGGTACATTAAAACAGCACATGTGCTTGGTAGCATATACGATTCATTCATACTACTTCCAGTAGAATATGTGGAAAGATCCGACACGAACTGTTGTTTGGTGCCATTTAGGTACCAGAACACTGTACTGTTTGAGGATTCAGTCCAGAATGGTCGGTAGTTTCGGTAATATTTTTCAAACGTACGCGCAAAAATACGGTGATAAGTCACTAAAAAAATCGTCCAGCTGTAGCACCCTTTTCGTGTCTAGTTGCCACGCCACACGAAGAAGGTATGAGGGCTGGGATACTGCCAGGTTGCCCAAACCTAGACAGGGGAAGTCGAGTGGCAGAGGTCGGGTTCGAACCACGGACCTTCCGGTCAGCAAATTTGCGCTCTAACCACTTGGTCCATCTCGCCCCTGATAAGTCACTATTCGGGGACCAGTGACCCATGGATGGAATTGACTGAACTATTCCTTGTAACGGTGAAAACACTGACTGAAGATATCGCGATCACTACGTCTTGTTCAGTATTCAAGTTTCTTTCAGGCTATTGACGAAGTCAGGGGACGCGTACCCAATCGCGGTCTACATAATGAGTGGAGTGATACGGAATTAGAACGATGCGGGTGGTCGGTTTGGCAACTACCACTCAGTTCATATTGAATAATGGTGAAGCAAACAAAAAAATGAAAATCATGTTCCCAGAAGGGACTTTTTCGCAATGCAAAACAAAAGAACATCACCGACAAAAACTTTGGGACCTTATGTTGCCAGGAAAAAACACATCTTCACAATGGTGGAACATCAGAAGGCTATCAGTGGGAAAACGGTGGGTATGTGGATATAGAAAAGGTGAAAATTTGAGATATTCCGCTAGGAATCTCAACCCTTGTTCTCTTACAAAAAAGTCAGCTGAATCGAGGAAGGACCTCAAGTACATTGAACTTCCTATTACTATTTTTGGGTTTTTAACAAGACATCATTAAGCCTCCGGAATCTAAATAACAGATTGTCATCAGTAATCACTCAACAGAGCACGCAAACAAGTGCTAAAGCCAACCTTTCTTTGTGCGAAATTAGGGATGATAAGGCGATCACATTAACTCATCCGTTCTCAAGAAACACATCTCTCAGTACTGGTCAGTCTAGACATACGAGTGTTTCTCAAGAAAGGGTAAACTGTCTATGGGTCAGGAAGTGCCATCTCCCAAGTGATTTCGGGAACGCGTAGCGTTGAAAAATATCAACCTTTTTGCATAGCTAGCTCAAGGTTTACAGTGCAAATCTCCAATCCGGAAACAACTTCGGTAGATGGTTCTGAAGCTGTTATTGACATTCCAGAAAAGATCCTACTTGGCGACATTTGACCTAAGTTTGCAAAAGCAGGGCTTGCACAGGTTCAGGTACAGTGTAAACTGAACGCTACTCCTGATCATTCTAGACCAGTAGGTCACGACTGGTCGCAAGGTCATGCACATGAGTGTGTGCGACTTAGGCATCACGTGTGCGTTGAAGTGTCCCTGATCAGATGTAATTCATCATCAGTTCAACGGTGGTGCTCTTCACACGCTATTCAACATTAATCAGTGGCAGTGTCAGTCACACGTGGCCAATTAGCTATCCTCACATGTTCACACGTGATCAGGAAGGTTGGAAATCTACTGAAAGACCATGAACAGCAGTCATCAGTCTATATGACAGTTGTCGGAGTGAATGGTTCAACCGTTTGGTTTTGGCAAAGGTTAACAGAGGTTAAAAAAACGTCGATCTTGAGAAGAATACCGGAAAACTGTGCCCTAAAACAGTTGCTGAGCTGCCCACCTGTACCCGGCCGAGAATCCCGGCGAGAGAAATCAGGAAGGACACGCCTTAAAGGCATGCACAGTTCAAGTATTAAGCTGGCCATAGGTGAACTAACTGTCCCGGAATTTCAAAAGCAGCGTGGTTCAGTTCGAAAGTGTAAGAAATCGGATGGAACAGGCCCGATTATTGGAAAGTGTCATGATCTCTCACGGTTTGCAGACTAAGGAACACGATCGATGGTGGGCACCTATAGGCGTTACATTGTCCAAGCACCCACAAGGAGCTTAGTTAAACAACTGCATGAAGTTTGGGTAAGAGACCGTTAAACACTCCTCTTGTACTGGCAACTTCTGTCAGTTATGCGAAAGCATGCATGAGTTCCACTCACAAAAAATGACACCCTTCACTCCGTGGGAATCTCAGTCTGTTGATGCGAAAACATGGGTCTTATTTAGATCACAAATACTGTTGTTCGCTGATTGCTGTATGCTCCATTGAATATTCGAATGTGTCTGCTCGTGATTGGTTCACCATCCGACTAGCTCTGCGGCACTTGAGAACGGTCACTCTTCGTTTGTTCGAATTCGATGACTGTCCTAAATTGGAGTATTGTCTAAAACAATGCAGCGTTGCTGATGGGGTAATCGAACGTAAGCTCGCCTTAAGTGGAAAGCTCTATCCATTTTCCGAAAACCGTTATCTCGAATCAGCATCGCTAGTGGTTAATAGTGTTTTCAGTTTGTAGAGAGCCTGGTAACCCCATAGTGCAAATACTCAGAAGTGCGATAGCTCAAACACTAGTCATCCAGAATGGTTTCATTTTAGCCAGTGAATTCGGGATGTACAGCACTACAACTCCAGGATAGCCTCGATGAAATAAATGGATCCGGTTGTATCAGAGGGAGGGCGTGCATTCGGGTGACAAACAGCTTGAGGCAAGCGACTGCCATGGGCAGCGATGAGGTCGTATTGGAGAGCCATTACGACGAGAGTCATCGTATGGGGAAATTGTGCCTGATTTATCACAGCTTCGGACGTGAACATGTTTGGAGTTGAGATATGCGTCAGTAGGCCGGGTTCTCCCAAAGCGGTTCAACAGTCCTAAGCTATATGATCAGGGTTTCTTCAGACGGCCCGGCTAAATTAGCGCACGGCAAGTTTCTTCGGGAGCGCGCACTTGATATATTTCGGTCAATAAGTAAAACCGACCGATTGTTTCCTGTAAATGCATCCAAAAGGTTCAGTTGAGTCATATTTGAGTCTCGCATTAACACCATCTAACCTTGTGCATGGGTACTTGACACCAGATACACGATGTACATCATACACGATATACGCGAAGAAACTGTGACCTTAAAAGGACCTTGGGGGTAGTACGAACCTATTAGGAACTGTCTAACAAAATTTGGCGGAGTGTACTACGTGTCCCAGTACAATTCAAACGAGCAACACAGGTCCCCAAAGAAAGGAGAATAAGTACATCAACTATGAGTACATGTACTATAGTATACTATACTATATAGTATACTGTATAACCATATATATATACACTATATATAGATGACCCGCGATATTGTTCTACGGTCTTTGGTTTCTTTACTATGATACTTTAGCACTACCTTGTATGACCTGTTTCGCTAGCATACAGTCAATGATTTCATATGTCACGGTCCCATAGTCCCTAGGAGGCGCAGTATCAGTTGATAGATTATCGGCCTTGAAGGCGTACATTATTCCCATCTGTAGCTAGAACTGCACTGCATTTGAAACAATCTACATTACAGTTGTTTTCGCGCTGGAATCAAACCGATAAATAACTATTTCTGACACTGAGGGCCACAGAGCAGATTCTTTCAGAGGAGGGGTTCGAAGCAAACGAAAAAAGTCCCCAGATTTAGGTGAAACTTGGCCGTTTGGTCAAACAAGTAAAACCACACAAGAACAAAAATCCAGCTATTTGCCAGTCTATCGATCGGTGACAGAAACGCCCACACATGCACAGTTTCCCAAAAGGACAGTAAAAGATTTCAGTACACTCCTAAGTCAGCCGATAACAGGCTGGTGTGCATGCGTGCGTGCGTGCGCGCATACACCTACGCGAAAAGAAACTGACCACGATCCAGCTCCAGCCAGAATTACTGGGTAAGCGCCTTCTATACACGGAATTCGGGTATGCGCTTACACAACAACCTAAAAAGTCCGCATGACACTCGTTGTGTTACCCCAAATTCGTGACTCAGAAAATTGATAGGTGTTCTGCTTTAAGGTTGCTTCAGTTGCCGTGTGACCAGAAGAACCAGGACCCGGTCAACAGCTCGCACTGCGCATTCGAGAGCTCTTCGATCGACTTCGACTCGTTTGTTGATGCCCAATGCGCTCACCAAAAACTACACAGAGCGCAGTACGGAGCCTAACGACGTACCGCAGTGATCAACACAAATGTCGGTATGCCGATCACACTTGATCGCTGTGCTGAACACAGAAAAAGCAGTCGGATCGTTGGTTTCAGTTAGTTAGTTCACCTAATTCCCCTTAGAATATACAACAAAATGCCCCAAATGATGTTTCTTACACTTCAATCGTCTTATGGATCCAGATTCAAACTAGCCCTTTCTTGTTCCGGAAATCACCGGTGAACACCATCCTCATTCAATAACAGGTACCTTCGTGTCCCTCTGCGATACAAGTTTGAGCACCAAAAGTGTGGCGCACACCAACCCCCACCGATCCTGTCATCTGAAACACTGTACTTCATAGAGGAACTTTATTGTTCCTATTATCATTGGTGGTAGTAGTAGTAGTAGTAGTGAAAGGAAATGCCAACTGACCGGTTACAGACCATTGGACAGGGAAGCAAAACTCTCATTTGCATCTTGTTTACAAAAACTGGATATCCATCTTCTCCTGAACGTGTTTTCTTGAACTTTCCTGGATATTCATTGACTGCAATCATTTATCGCTCAGATTCAAGCCAATGTTACAATGCGACCCCACAAATTCCGCAACAGATCTCCCCTTTTCAAAAGACGCAAAGCAAAATTCCATGAACAATACATATTACTCACGTGCCTCCCCATCAGTAGTATCACCACTACAGTAGTAGTCACAGTCAGCGACTTGTGTTTGCTTGTCATTGTGGGCTCTTTGCGTACTGATGACACTTTTATGAGTGGCACGTGGCGTTGAATGTACATTTTCGCCATTTAATCTCACACCAGACCCAGTACGGTGGACACTTCGTGCCTGATGTGCGAGTCTTGATTGTGCTAGCGCTTACCGCGCCTTGAAGAGCATTCAACATTATCGAGAAATACACTCATTTGCAAATCAATTTGGTTTTCACGGGAGATACAATTGAATCTCCCGTTTATGATGTCCTTTAACTGAATGTGCTGCACACAGGCCGCGTCATGTTTCAGTTGGCATGATATTCGAGAAATCGCAGTATATTTCCATAAAGGTTGTGCAGCACATTCAGCTGAAGGACATCATAAACGAGAGATTCAATTGAGTCTCCCGTGCAAACCAAATTGATTTGCAAATGAGTGTATTTCTCGAAAACAGTGCAATTTGGATTCAAGTAGATCATAAAGTTGACGGAAACTCGGGGACTGCGCCTACCTGATGAGCCCCAAGAAGGGCGAAACCGGTCGTGGGCTGTCGAAGAGTTTTCAGCAACCTTGTGAGAAGTTTCCCTCTCTTCGGTTGTTGGCCTTTAGACGCGTGTTTCCATACCAAAATTTTTACATACGTTGGGATTTACCTCATCTGACTGGAACTGTTGGTGGCATGAATTCGAATGAGACGTTTCTCTCTTTTATCTCATTCTCCTGTTACCCTTTCGCATCCATCGCTTGCATTCACTTTTTATGTTTGTGACCATGCTCTTCGAAAATAAATGACAGTAGTAGTGTTATTATTACCGCCACCCCCCACTGCTGCGCGAACACTGTGAGACCAAACCTACTTGGTGTCTTGCCTAAGTGATCGCTTAGGAGCGCTCTCGGTTGATGCATGTTAGCTAAGGAGGTGTTGTGGTAGTTCATCAGGACAAAGAATGACTGCAAATGCACTTAGTCCGTTGGAGAAGGAAAGCCATAATTGAACGCAAGGCAGTTAGAACCGACAATAGATCCCGGATATTTGAGCTGAGGCAAGAAGACCCTTTTCTTTTTAGGTTAGTCCGTATTCATGCATGCGATTAGGAACCTGTTGTAAGTGCACCTTGTGCTTAGCTGGTAAAGGATATGCAATGATTTGTGAGATAGACATCGAACTAAAACCTACTAAACACGGTATCCATGATTTGTCGAACTACAGCAGACGAACAGCTAACACTGAACGGAAGTCGCTTATGGCGTACCGTTTCCGATCTGTGTTCATTGTTAGCAAGTCTGGAGAGACGGGTCGGAAAAACCTATGTTGCCACCACTGAGTTAGAAAGATAGATCTTCTGAATAGGGAATGGAAATCTTTTAACCAAGCCAAGCTCCAGTGTGGTCCCGTTGACCCCATAAAGAGAGGCAATTCACGCCAGCAGCACCATGTTACAAAATTATTGACGCCACCTAACATCAACCGCCGTCTTGAAGACACTCCGACAGTCAAGAAGATTCCCACACTCAGCATACGACCTGGATAGTCACAACTCGTCCGCTTACCGAATTTAGTTAAACAATAAGCCGAGTGTGGGAAACTGGAATGCTCTCATTTCAAAATAAAAAGCAGTCGACCTTGACGACGTTTCGTACACAAAAGGAGAATACGTTTGAACAAAAAACATCTTATCATTAGTAGTACTGTTGGCAATGTTATTATTAGGATACTCGCGACTCATAACTGCATAGCTACTCAGTTCCCGAACTCATTGGACATGCCATTGTCTCCAATACTTTGCTGTATGTTCCACTTTCTCTCACCTTCTAGTGATCGACACTGTAGCAGTTAGGACCAATGTTCTCATGGTACACTGTTTATAGCTGGTAAATTGAATTATTCTATTGCTCTCAGCTCCGTCTTCTCTCCGTCTTCAAAAGAACTCGAGTATTTGGAATCCGGTCCGACTAATGTGTGCACATAATCCTGCACAGGCATTGTGAGTTAAAAAAAGCGATCAAGGAATGAGATATGACGTCAATGTATAGTTCATGTTTCACCGTTGTACCCAAAAGTGTAGTGTGTAAGGCGCGGCACACCGCAACTTCCAGACCCACTCGCATACTGGGATTAGTATAGACACGTTTGTTAATTCTCCTAAAATCCACGCTAGCTTTCTATATGCGCGATTTCAAACCATTATAGATCAGGTAATTGGTAGTCAGAGTACTGCCGAGGCATCAGACACCCAGTACCATTCGCCTCTATCATGCGCAAATTCGAGACTACCTCAGGAGCGGGTTAGTAGAAGAAAATCGTCTTAATACTATCTATATTCAGGCCAAAGCAGGGTTCGAATGATACGAATGCCAGTAAACTCCATAATTCCCCTTCGGTATGTGCCAGTGCGCGATCATCAGGAGAACGTAACACACGTACCTTCGAGTTATTTGGCTCGGCGTTGTGAACTGAATAGAGGACCATCCAAAGGATGTAAATAGGCACACCATCTCCTGAATTGCGAGGACTTCCGCGCAACCAAGTTGTCCAGGCTGAAACCTGAAGAAGCAGTCCCACAGTCTTCAACATTAGCCTTCCATATGGAGTGAAAAGACTTGACAAGTACGACAGATTTGTTTGGGCAGTCCATCTTCCGAAAGATTATCTCAAAAGCTTGCGAAATCAACTGATGGGACATGGTGACTTGTTGGGTCAACGCCGTTGGTCTTGTATTTGCCTCAGTGAGCCAGTTAAATCAACGAGGCTCCATCATCCCGGACTCCATACTATTCCTCTGGCCCATTTTTTTTTGAAATTTTCGCCAGAACACCTCATTTGATTTGCAGAGTAGACTCCATACATTCCTCTGGCCCATTTTTTTTTCAAATTTTTGCCAGAACACCTCAGTTGATTTGCAGAGTACCAACCAGGATTTTATTAACAATGGTGAAATTTGTACTGTGGTGTTATCCATCGAGTTTGAACAGCTCGGCTGGTGGCCCGTCATCTACACAGGCTGTCCCGTTTTGCAAAATTGCCATTTGTGGTTCTTTGATTGTAGGATGTTTCTTTTATATACCTTAAGGTATATGGTTCGCTTGATTTCAATCAATTCCCGATGGGTGGTTGAGCAGTGTGGAGACGTGTTTCTACGTTGCTAATACATTTTCAGTCTTTAATGTTTCAGTCTTTGGGCGATTTGGAGGTCATGAGAAAGAAAGAAAGACATTAGAAACAATAGTATCAAATCGTTCAGCTGTGGCATGCTTTCGAAGCCCAGCTGCCATGCGACTCGAAGAAGGCACGGGGGATGAGATATTGCCAGGTTGCTCAAGCCTAGACAGGGAAAGTCGGGATCGGAACCATGGACCTTCCGATCAGCAAATTCGCCCTATAACCACTGATCCACCTCTTCCCAGAGACATTGTGTTTTAAGCGCGTAAAATCCTCTCACTGTTCCAGAGGACTTTCTGGAAACTGTGATCTACGTGTGACTAGTTTTTTCACTGTGTTTCATCCACCATTCATTCTTGATCTTAGGCAAGTGTTCCTTGGAAACCCTTCTTAGCCTTGGGAATTACTCATGGGCACTGCATTCTTCCGTTGAACCGTGAACGAAATCACGGTGTCACTTTCAGCAAGACCGTTCATTCTACACTGATTTCAGTTCCATCCAGTACAGCTTCACAAATATGCATTTCTATTCAGCAACCTCTGTTGAGCTGGATCCGAGTAACACTTGAACAGCATCTTTTGAAGTTTCGTCACACCTGCTGAATCCTTCAATTTTCCGACGTCCAGCCGCACATACTGTGCTCCTGTTCCACGACAAAGCAACTTTCTAAAAGCGACGGGTTCCTTCACCTGCTCCGTGCTGGATCCAGCACTCCGCACCACTTCTGCAGGCCGAATGTCTTTGGGATCTTTTTATCGGACAGTGACATAGTTAATAAGGTATCCGTGTCTAACTTGTCTAACTTGCCGACAAGTCCAAATAGCTACTGCGGTTTTTCTGTGGGTAAACCACGTATTAGTAATTGCAAACTCCAGAGCTTAATACACAGCCATTTCGTTTATTCGTTCAACTCCAAGTGGCTCCACTATCTTACTCCAGGTTCCAGAATTTCACTGTTGGCTGGTTAAAGATCAAAACGGCCAACCTAGCGAATCAAATGTGTCGCAGATTTTCGAACGTCAAAATTCATACAGGAGGATCACTGAAAAGTCCTGATAGAACCGAATACTCCTACTCGTCATCTCTAGCCCTTACTTCTAACATGCATCAAAGATGCGCAGCTCTGTCGTAAGAATCTCTACCAAAAAATTGACGGCGTGGCGATGGGATACCACCTCGGACCACTTCTGGAAGATATCACTATGGGACATCTGTATAATACTTAACTGTATCTGGCTACATTTTATTAGCAGTTTATGTAGACTCACAGGGTGCATGAATATGAGACCAACCTAAAACAGAAGCACGTCACTTAAGAACAGTTTGGTCATTCTTCCAAGAACGACCTAGTTTTGTCGGGCAAACGCGACTTTGGCCGCCGCTAGCCTGGTATACATAGAATCTAGTGAGCGAAATCGTTTCCTGATTAGGTGACTTTTGGCTCTCTTCCTATTCATGTCCCGGAATGCAAAGAGGTTTATTTCTCTCAACTCCACTGAACGTCGCGACAACCAACGTATTTGGTAGCTTTCAAATCACCACTGTTTTAACGGTGCCTCTTACTGAACCTGTGCGGTGAAGTACTAGGGCGTGACCTTGTTCGGTAAACTTGATTGGTCTCTACACACCCAAACCGCCTTTAGCAGACACCCGGGTTTGTATTCTTTCAGACTGAGAATGTCTTTCTCTCAATCTGGTCTATGGTTTTTTTTCATTGCTTGTACCTTTCCCCACTGTATTTACCGTTCCCCTCTTCTTTTCATGGGGCTACTCAAGAAGGATTTCAGTCATGTTTCCAGATTGCAGTGGATTGTCAGGTAGAGCTTGATCGATTTTATGATAAGCATGCAACCTGATGCTTGTTAATGACGTTTTCACTCTCCTCAACAATCATCAATTACGCGACAAACCTGCATCCGCCTTCTGGTTTAGACCAAGAAACGCTGAGCTTTCAGTTTATTTATCTCCCTATGAATATAAAATTGTTCTACAATTCTGTGAGTGATACGTCATAGTTTTGTAGGCCGGAAATTCACATTGAGGCGCATAAAATTTCACTTAACTTGATGCGACAGAACATAAACGACATTTTACGTGTCTGTTGTAAGATTGTGTTGGTTAGTACCGTCCATATTCCACGTGTCCTACGGTGTGGAGGAAGCTACACTGACCGATGCAGTGATACAATGAATGACAGCAACCAACCTTCCCGGCTTGGGTAATAAACAGGGTGGAAAATTTAGCTTAGTCCACCTCACGTGACAGACCGGGAGAGGTTTGCTCGGGCAAACGACAGTCACGTGGCCACACCCATTCATTCGAGAAATCGGTAGTTGGAGGATAAAAATGCCAAAGTCGAGCAGTCGGTGGATGGTTCAACAGGTGAAATGGGCAACAGAAATTGTACCGGAAGGTTTCACTCAAAAGTTGCTAACTAGATAGAGGATGCTGGTCAACTCATTTCCAAAGAAGCCAAGACGGATAAGAGTATAAAAATTACCACCTAAACTAAGGGCTTGTTTGGCACGAAACGGATGAACACTACTCTGGCGTTATCCCGATTTGCGACTAGATTACTGTTTTAGGGAACAGTGGGTATCGACGTAGAATAGATTTCACACCTAAAGAGGGCACTCGTTAGAGAAAGTTGGATTGAAAGTTACGGGCACGTCAAATTCGTAAGGGTTGCATCAATCACCCTGGAGCGAAGAACATGTAATGGTACAAAAGGACGCGAAAATGCGTCATTTTCGAATGACTCACAGTCCATCTAACTGACAGATGGATCATCTGAAAACCATCCGTCAATCCGCTAGTACTACACCTAGAAAAAGATCATTCAGCTGAGGGGTGAGGCAATAATAACCAGTGTTGATCTCATAGCCGAACTCAACTAATGAAACCGAAGACATTAGTTGGAATTTCACCTAGGATGTATGAGATACATGACGGGTAGTCATCAATAAGGACATAATACAACCGCCAAGTACTTCCCCGCTTTCTAACATAGGCTGACTTCTTTCAACACAACAAATCGATACTGAATTCTGAGAAATATATCCAAGCAAGTGTATAACTGCAAAGCATTATGTCCATGAGAAAACTGAGATAAACAACTACTGACTAGTGAAAACGCGTTGAACCAGTAAGACTCACGCCAATTTGTCTTCCGCTGCATAATCCGGAGTAACGGGATGAGGGCGCTTTGTCACTCGATTGACTTCATTGTGTAGTCCTTCGAGAACGTAGCGTAGAAATTCTTGGGAATCTTGCTGCCTAAAATTGACCACCGAAGAAATATTGGACTAGTTTCTGTACAAGAACCAAAATAAGGCGAACCTATTTCACAGTAAGCTTCCTCTCAGCCATCATAGTGATCTCTCGGTTGGTCGGTCCAACCAAACTACCGTTTGACCTCATAGAAGGTGAAAAGGCACATCAATCGGTCTCAAAGGTCGCTTGTACCAGGCAACAGTAAGGGCTATATTGTTTTGAGGTTGCCAGACTTGGCCTCCACGGACAGATGTGAGACGCCTTCGGCTTTTGACCACCGATGTCTCAGCAACGTTGCTGTATAGAGTCAACGAATTCATAACGAGGTAAAGAGGAAACGGGTATTTGGAAAAACAAGCTCATCTGCAAATCAATTTGGTTTTCACACGAAGCTTAACTGAATCTCTCGTTTATAATATTCTTCAACTGAATGTCACAAACGAGTCTCCCGTGAAAACCAAATTGATTTGTTAATGGGTGTATTTGTCGAAATCAGTCCAATTGAGGCTCAAGTAAAACATTAGGTTGACGGAAACTCGGATACTGTACCTGCCTGATGAGCCCCAAGAAGGGCGAAATCGGTCGTAGGCTGTCGAAGAGTTTTCAGCAACCTTGTGCGTAGTTTCTTTTATGAAAACGCGTATTTGGTTGTGCAGTTGGCACTTAAGTTGTGGAAAACACCCAGCATCATCGACTAAGGTGCCTCGGTCATGTACTACATGTCTATCAAGATGAGTGGTGTTCACCGTTTCTCCTTCAGAGTGCCACAAACTGTGAGACTGACAACGTTCGAATTGGCAAAAGGGTGTGAAAGAGCTTACGGAGAGCTTAAGTATTGTTGTTGCAGTCTGCCTCCTAAGATGCGCTCCCAGTGACCCACTCTGCGCTTGGCTGGAGACTACAAAGATTGGCGGCTGATTGGTTTCAGTGGCATTCGTGTTGTGGGTTTTTTCCCCAGGTGTCCTGATTGAGCTCATGAGAGTATAAGCACCTCAGAACACTTGCAGTAGGCTAGCACCAGGTCCCACCCTCATCCACTCTTGTCTCTTTTTCTACACAATAACGCCAGCTTTATTTTCCACTAACTCGGAATTAGGCGAATCCGGTGAAGCGGTGCTGCTTTCCAACAGTACGTTCGGTGTGAACTTACTGTGGGTTACAACAGGTCTCGAGAACGTGGCATGGTGACTGAATGTGTCAACCTAGATTTAGTATATCACAGTTTGCATCAAATATGATTGCTGCAAGCCCGGATGGTGATTCATGAGTCGACACCGAAAAAACAGAGGAACAAAATCACGGTTAGGATGCGCTGTTTACAGTTGCTTTCGCTTCTTTCTGTTGACGTCGGGTTTCGACGAATTTGACCTCAAAAAGGACTCAATACATGAGTGGAGTTATAGGATCCGAGCGAAAGGTATCATTTACACATGCTGTATGGCAATACCTTATTCTCGTAACTTGGGGGAGAGCACATACGGTCTCCGGAAATATCAGCGTAAAGCGAAACACAAAAAGAAAGTCTCAGTATGCAAACATGACCGGCTGGAACTTACGAGTAACCCACGAATCGGGGCGCAAACCGCTGGATTTGTGTTTTAAATTGCATTGGACTGGTGGAAGATTCGAACATCTCTGGATCCCAAAGCTCATTCATCAAAGAGGCGTAGGCTTTAATCATACGGGAGTTGGTCGGATGGATATGAAAGGAAAACGAGATCTCGTAAGACTGATCAGAATGGAATGATGGCATGTGTATAACAAGGTAGAAATGATTAGGTGGGTTCGTAACGCACTATTCAGAACCAAAATTGTTTGTAAATGGGTGTATTTAGCTAATTTCGTGCAATTTGGTTTCAAGTAAGACATGAAGTTGACGGAAACTCGGGGGCCGCGCCTGCACGATGAGCCCCAAGAAGAGCAAAGTCGGTCGTGGGCTGCCGAAGAATTTTCAGCAACCTTATGAGTAGTGCATTACGAATACACATGTATCGCGATATCTCGAAACGTGCCTGATGCAGCACATTCATTCGCCTGGAAAAATCACGAACGAGAGATTCAGCTTGGTTCCAGGTGAGTCTCTCGCAAAACCAAATTAGTTTGCAAATGAGTGTTTTTCGCTGATTAGTGGGTTGTTTATCCCTTAGGCATGCGGTTTGAAAATAGCACCGATTCACGCTTTCATATATATGTCATATACATGAATCAGAGTGTGTTTTGCTGCACCTTTTTAAGCTGAGAGTAGTAAGATTTTACCATCTGATGTTTGACTTCTCGACGGACTAGAACCGGTTTGTCGCCTGTTGAACAGGTGTGACACAAAGCAGCTTCTTCAACTCCGAAGAACCTGCTTTCAAAAAGTGGACGAAATTTCCCATAAACGAGATGCTGCACAAAAGAGAACCCATCATAAAATCTACGGAGATTGCCTTGTCGTTGAAGCACCCTCGTCGGGCGCATGTACGTGAAAGATGGATCACGGCAAAGTCCTACGCTACATGTCCATCGCGCTGCATATGATGTCAAATCCACAGTACCTGCCTATAAGCATATTTAAGGTTAGCAAAATGCCCCCAGTACCTCAGTCGCATCGCCTCAGAGCAAGGGAATGGTCAGAGCCCCGGCCCCGAGTCCTCAAACCACGATAGCGATTGAATGTTTTTTGGCTAGTCAGGCCTAGAAACGACCTGCTCAAAGGTGAACACATTAGAATACGACATGGGAATCAGGCAGCAAACATTGGACCAAACGATGAAACTTTGGGCAGCGTCATGAAAATTAGTGACCGCATTGATTTTCTTCCGGATGTTGGCCTGCTGAAAAACTTCGGACCCCAAAAGTACATTTAAAGATGCTCCACAAGCAAATGAAGTGTGACTGAGTTGCCTTGAAATTATACGAGACCAGTAGAAAGCGAGGTTGTGTCGGAAATCGGGTTCATACAAATGGTAGATGTGGCGATTGTCCAGATAGTCTCTGAACGGTTCACCGAGCTCGAACTGTCAATATATCGACACATTGATGAGCGGTAGATTGCGCTGAACAACTTAGTGCAAAACTCCTCAGAGTAAGGACCAACAGTGAATCTTTGTGTGTACAGGGGGCTTAACTCGAAGGCTCACGCTTCTACGCTAGCTGAAGGCTAGCTGATTGGATTCCTTAACCAAGACGGCGACGATCTGTAACCAGCATCATCCAAGAAATTCTAAGAGTTCTTTCTTGCAGAAGAAGTCGCCGTTCTTACGGAACAACATCTTAGTACCTTTGGTGTGGGCTAACCGGAGAGCTCAAACCAAGACACGACGACCAGTCAAGAGCCTGTGAAGTGGATCAAATTTATATAGCTGTGGGCACTCCGTCAAATACCCTGAGAGCAAAGAAAACCGCACTCAATAGTGACAACAAAAACTTCGAAGGAACAGGTCACGTCTGTATCAACTCACCCGTAAATAGGTTTCCGCGCATAGTGCTGGATTTGTTTAGGTCATTCACGTATCGTTCGGATATGCAATATTCTAGCAACGGATGAGTGTTGCTCAAACACTGGATTATGGAGTTCATGAAACACTGAAAAAGAGTTGGGAAAGCGGGACAGAGATATGAAAACTAACTCGATAACCTTTTGGACGTGACAATCCTGGGAAAGTCTGCGTTAACCCTGCGTGCTTGAACTATGGTCAACGGAACGTAAGACGACCAACTTTTACACACCGGGCTGGACAGATACAAATGCGATTAAGGTAACATTGGTTGTTCTCTCACCTGATAAAAATTATCGATGTTGTAGAGGTACGCTACAACTGACTTCATAAGCAACAGCGTACGAAAAGAAACTGAAAATGAAGCACCAGACAGTTCTCATGAGCCTGGAAAATTAAAAGGCTTCTTCTGTAGGACTCGGTATTATTGCACCGGTAACTGCCTACAATGGATTCGCAAACCAGGAGATATCATCACCCAGTTGCACTAGTGATAATCTCCTGGCAATGAGACTTCCGGCTAGGAGACAATCTGGGCTCCATTCCACCTCCAGAGGCGAAGTGTTCTGGTTTCACAGTCGTCCGTTGCACTATCCTACACCAGCAATCCATGTTAACGTTGGACGACTAATGTCGCATTCAGGAGTGGCACACCAGCCCACCACACAAGCGACTGGATTTGAGCTGGCTTGGTAGTTTATCTAACTCGCTAGCTGGAACCCATTACAGCTGGAGGAAATAAAGTTGGATTTCATACCCGAAATTTGTCATGATTTTGGCTGTACTACAAAAAACGTTATCGCGATACTTTTATACCTGTCCGGTCGTAATGGCTAGATAACAAGGATGGATGATCAGCCTGCCGGTTGTTCCCAGCTACACACGTGCCTTAGCCACAGACATGCAAGAGACAGGTATAACTAGGGCTCATAGTCCGAATACGGCGATCTGGTCAGTGGAATTCTCGGAAAAGTATCAAAATACTTTGATACGACCAAATGTTGACTGGACTGCCGTAGAAGGCATGCGATGGGTCCTGTTTAATCAGGGTTAACACGTAAAACAACACTGGCAAGGAAAACATTTTGCCATGCCTCGAGCGTAATTCGTCGAGAAATTAGCAAAGTACACTTTGGATTTTGCGTAGTAGCAATTAGTTTACGGCACCAACCAGTATACCGTAGTAGAGTATTGGTACGACCAGCTACTGACAGAGTGGGAGAGTATAACTCGAGCTGTGAGTGCTCCGGATGTCTGGGAATATCCAAACAGGCAGAAAACCGGTGATCATGAAAACGCTTCTGAAGGTCAAGATTTCAGTGACGTAACGTTGGAGATGATAACCTCTAAGTACTCGCTTTGGATATCGGGACATCAAATCATGAGTGCTGAGCGAACAATTCTGATATTGTACAGATATTAGGTGGGTTGAAATTTTTAAATAAGGCTTTGGATCAGAACATTCGTAATGCGTCTCGTCAATGCAGCAACGGCTCTTTCTCAACCAATAAATAAATAAGACATCTGCGGAAATTTTGCATCCACTCTTGTTGGATAAGGGTGAGAAGCAATGAAAATTTTACCTCTCTGCTCACATCAGCCTTTAGACAATGATGGCCGAAGAATGAAGCAGAATAGCCTGACTATTTTATGCACACTAACGCCATGCTGATTGTGGTGAACTCTTTTCCTCACACTGAAAGACAGCTCCGTTAAGCAGCGGGAACTCGTTTCAACTCCCAATAGCGTCTGCTCTGTGCAGGCAAACTGCTCAACCATTTATCCCCTGGTTGTTCCCACAAGAAGTAGAGCTTCGGTTAGTTAGAAAATAATGGGATGAAAATATCTAAATGTGAAAGAAAATGCCCACTCTGAAGCTGATGCAACAACGTCTAGTTCAACTTTACCGAAACATCCAAGTGTCCGAAAACTGTGGCAAAAACGGAGTGAGGCGTGGCGGAAATGGTCGTTTCCTCAGAAGCCACGGATAAATATTGCTGGCCTGAGAATTCTCAAGTAGGCAGACGAGTTCATGGAAAAAACTGAACGTAAAAAATACCGGTGTCAGATTTCATGTTGTAGCCGAGCGGAATATGTGGATAGCAAACTTTTGTTCAGTCATCGCATAGAACACTGTTTGGCTGTGTGTGAATGCTACCGGACCACGCCGTGAATAGACGCTCAAATACGCTCTCACGAATTTCGCACTTTAACAGTCCAGTGATAACACTTGAAATTCGCTTCCAGATTATCCATCACGATGTGACCTACCACTACAAACGGATCCACAGAGCGTGTGCATTCAAGACGAAGTGGGGAATATGGGAAAACTCCTCCACGAGAAGACACTCGATCGAGAGGACGACTCTGTGGGCATAATTCCTCCCTTTGCTGCCTCCTCGCTCAGGGAGATAAACTTCGCAAAAGTGGGCAAGAGTCAACTTCTGGTTCGGTAAACGGTTGGCTTGTTTTCCGAAAGAGGACACCATGATGAAAGTGCTCCGCGCCATATTTTTTAGCTAGAATTCATGTATCCGTTGCATAGACAAACTGCTTGAATTGATGGATAATTAAACCTCACGCAGGCACACAGCATCGTTTGTCGAAATACCGTGCAGCTGACGTACTGATAAAACGAAGTAACGCACGGAAATTCGATATTTTTCGAATTTCGTCGCTGCATACGAACACGTTTTCGTATAATCTGTCAATCACTTGAGGAATTGCTCAAATGCCACTGAACCGGTGTATAAGCCGGTTCATTTCAGCCATTCTTCTTAGGGAGAAACAATCCTGTCATGAAGATACTTTGAATCTGTCCAAGAGAGTTCACACATTTGGCACATGTGTAAGGAAGCAAAACTGCTGTGTACAGATAGCTACATTCCAGCCGACCTAAAGAGGAGTGACGGTTAACCAAGGTGTGCTACGTTAGCGGGAAACTCATGAGACAGTAAACAGACATCACCTGAAGCTGCTACAATCAAATGTGGCCGATGACGAACGGTTCTCTCGGCATGCGGCTGTCTGTACACTCGAACTCTCCAAAAAAGGACCTTGGCGTTAAACAAACACTTTTACGTAGAAACCTGTAGCTAGCGCAGCTGTTCTCTCTTTGGAAACATCACTCCTCAGCTGCCAAAAGGCAGCTAGTCTTTTTAGAGGTACTAATTACTATTCTAAATATGCGTTTGACAACAGCACAAAGCCAAAAAACGTGAAAATTGGGAGGATATCGTTACAATAACGTACACTTACTGATAAGTGGAAAAACAACGCACCCATATATATTTGGAAACCTGAAGAGTTTGGTTGTTAAAACTCGAAGACAATAAAAACGAAATCAACGTATGCAAAACATGCCGATGGATCCAGTATTCCGAATAGTCCGACCATTCTCGATCGTTCACAGAGCTTAGACTCAGTTTGAGACTAGCAAACACATGCTAGCAACAAGAAATTAGCCTAAGGATACGGCATAACGTAAACAGTGCCGTCCACGAGACAAGTGGAACGATTAAGTGGCGGGCAAGGTAAATTAATACAAGCGTGGTGCGTGTTTAGCACTGTCCAATGACGTGGCTGGATTCATGATATCCAAATGGGACTTCATTTTACATTAACTGTCTCATGCACATTCCTAGTACCGTAAAATTTGTCCGCGACGCTAGGTAATTAGGTACTGTCAAGGTCACTTATTATTAACAAGGATAACAAGATGATTCCACCATCGATGGACGGCGAGAGCAGTTTTGTTGCCGAGCTACACTGATCGCCAAACGGATGCACATAGGCCGTCAACCGCGAGTATGAACATGGGGACTGGTAGTACATTCGTGCGGATTTTCAAACAAACATCCGGCAGTGAACTTCGCTTAACTTTTCACCAGAAACCTTCTGTAACCCAGATGTGTCATGCGTTGGACTTCTAAAGGGGTCTTATGTATGCTTCAAGCTATCGTTACAAACCTAGATACTCCGTATTCTGCCGCGCGTCACCTGCCTGCACTTTTTCACTTAGGATCGCATCATAGAAGGGTACCAAGCGTGAAGCAAAATTTAGCCACCACCACTAACAGGAGCGATCGTCAATTATTATCGGAGAAATCGTGCGAATCGATCGCTCAGCTGCAACACCCTTTCGATGCCTAGCAGCCACGCTACCCGAAGAAAGCACGAGAGCTGGGATACTGCCTGGTTGCCCAAGCCTAGACAGGGGAAGTCGAGAGGCAGAGGTTGGGTTCGAACCACGAACTTTCCGGCCAGTAGATTCGCGGTCTAATCACTTGAGCCATCGTCAGCAACAGTTTACAAGTTGTAAGCAATAATTCATTTTGACAATCGAATTTCCTATGAATGAAATTTTCTCACAGCAGTGCTGTTTAGCTCTCTGCTGTGCAAACTACGTAACCTTTGTACGAAATACTGAGAATACCCATACTGCAGACCTTGACGTGATATACAAGGCTGAAAAGAACGGAGCGCAAAACGCAAGGCGCTAGGACCTTCGGAAACACTCTGGAGAACCTAATGTATGCGAGAATGAAACCGTTAATTACGGATGTGAAACAGTACACAAACTACCAATCAGAGTTTGAGTTAGCAAACGCTGACCAAAGTCGTACGTGTGTATATCTAGTCCTAAATTCACCTAAAGAATGAAAAAATCAGGCTTACCGTGTTTCCCAAATTGTTCAATCCAACCAGTCCGCCATTGGGATGAACACAGTGATTTCCGGTTTGGATAGGTTTTGCGGGAAAAGTTGACGACGGGCTGGTGCGTGATACATTAGACCACCGGGGAGCACTGCTGTTGTTACTACTGTTGCTTGTCTCTGTTGAACTGCAAGGTTCGGATGACAGGTGATTTAAGTGCGCTGTAGAGGAAGGGAGCTCATCGCAGATCGACAGCGCAGACTCAGCTGCTGATGACTGGCCCTCACCGCCTTTGCAACCAGACGAGGACCACTTTGTCCTAGCGGCCACCGGAGGAGGGGACGTTGGCGGAGTTGCATTATAATGATTGTCGTTGAGATTCAGTGTGGCCAGTTCGGATGACGCCGTACGGTCAATTTTCGATCTTAGGTCTCTTTGATCTTCAACCGAGCGCGTGGTCAAATACTTGGAAAAGTCCAGTGAGCAGTTCGAAGACTAAAAGGAGTAAAAATAGACCCAGTGTTAACAATCAGTCTCGCGGGAGATTGAGATATGAACGGTGATGTGGGGGGCAGTTAGCAGCAACAATGGAGGAAATGATTGGTTGGTATGTTCTAGGTAGTTAAAAGAGTATGAACATGGATGTGTGAGATAAGCACCAAGAGACCACGCCAATGGCAGGGAACACAACACCAGATTCAAGCATGAGAAGTTAGTAACGAAAAGCTGGCATTGTTTGAAGTACCAAACATAGTGATGAACAGCTAGATAGCTTCTGAAAGTCAATCTAGCTGATAATGTGAGCTTTCTTTCGCTATGTGTCACCCTTTATGATACGTTACCGAAGGCAAAAAACGACTCAGACTTAGGGTGAATGAGGGCAACAACGGATCCGTTTAAACTCAAATAATTGTCTCAAGCAAAAACTGAGCACAACAGTCTAGATTACCGCTGCGAAAATGTGTCTGGAGCATTAAATAGAGGGTGTCCGTTTCCATTGCCCCTGTCTAGGTCTGGGCAACCTAACATTACGTCATCAGTCGTGCTTTCCTTCGAGTTGCACGGCAGTTTTGCTGTAAGGAGGATCAAAGCTGAGTGACCACTATTTTTTACCGTTTAGAGACATAGAATACTCCTATCTGTCATAGTTACCATAAAGTTAACACAATGGGGTGAGAGTCAAGAGATGGCCGTAGCGTAACAAGAGGGATGTATAGCGTATAAATAATCGCTGGATGCTACTACACACATTATTCTGATAATTTTTATGGCCGCATGAGATTTTTGCTATTCTGCATCATGAATGAATCCGTAGTTCTAACGAAATAATACGTTCTTCCTTCTTATTGACCCATCTCCGCCCATCTGAAAGTCTTTAGGCCATCTTATGAATCAAAAACTTTACCCCAATAATTTCTAACGTAGAACGGAAATTTCAGATGTGATTCAGTTACGCAGTGGCTGAACATCACACACCTGCCAGTTTTAAGAAAGTAAAACGAAAACACGCCAACTCATCTGTCACAAAGTTTAACGAAGTTTGAACAAAAGATCAAAGCTTGCCCTTCGCGATGATTCTCTATGCATTCAACATGCATCATTAGGCGAGTAAATATTGAATGAATCAGCCATAAAGAAAACGCGTTAAGCGGGCGAAGACGTCTAATGCACCATCAAGTACAGACCATGCATTTCGTGACAACCCCTTCAACTGAAGCTGATCTGTCTTAAACAGAATTATATCATCAGCGTTTAACCATTATCAGAAGAACTACCACTGATTAGGTAGCATGTTTCTCGCTACACATTACTTACTTCGTTAGTATCGCCATCAGTACTACCAAGCCATATTAACGCAGTAACGGTGCGATTTCTAAACGCTCCATATAGTGTTAGCAAAGAAGCCTAGTAGACAGCTCAGTGATGTTCTACCTATTTTCGCACTTACCGCTGTCAACGAATTGCTACTGCATCAGGTTAGAATGGATGAAACGTCTTGATGTTATCATCTCTTTCGACTTGACAAGATACATACGTGATGACACTTTTCTCCAAAATCATTAAATTGTTATATCATACGGAGAATAACGTGGACATAGCTAAGGTGGTTGCCAGAAATTGTGCACAAGGCCCTAAAAATTACTTCATGCTGTTTAGACATCGTTTTCAGCGTCCTGACATATTAGCATCGAACAATGCAGTCGGTATTTATCAGCTTCCCGCACTATCTTACAAAGTTTTCTCCTAAGGGCCTAAACTGAAAAAACATGACGCTTGTACAGAACTTCTCAAGGCAGTCCTCGGTGACGTTTTAAATTGTTACATTTCTCTAAAACCATCCTGCGCATAACAGTTGTGCATTCTCACGCAACTGTGTGGATCTCTGTCTTTGTCGTTTACTGACCCGAGAGCTATTCATTTAGAGTCGAACTTTCAGAACTAAAATGTGGACCATCTGTCCTTCAGCGTACAGCACTTTATCCCGCAAAGTAGATCTGGTTTCTTTCTTCCGTTTGCTTTGTTTTCAGTTTTATTAAACGCACATATACGTAAACCATACATGTGTGTACACGCTTTATATACGTGTATGTAAGATATCCCGGAAATAACAGATCGCATCTAAAGCCCCACCAACAGTGACGAAAGGACAGACTTTCGTGTTTCCTTCGTTTTTTGTCTTGTCAACCTAAGCGTCATTCTCAAAATAGCCAACCCCCTCCCTAAAAAACAATGCTGATCGATCCTTGAATTACCTGAACGTCGCATCTGACGTAGCTGATACCTGTTCATGTATACTCAAACATAATATGAGTTCACAATCTTACATAAGAGTTGCAGTATTGAAGTTTTTGAAAAGGTTTTCAATACTTTCTGCCTTGGTGTGCTGCTAGTAAGTCGTTTGTCACAAACTTAATAGAGCGATAACTGATTCACTTTAATTGTACGTTTTTGTATGCTTTCGGACTAAGATTGGAGCTTGAAACTTGGGGAATACAACAAAAGTCAGATGGCTGCACCCTAGGTCCAACAACTGTTAGGGAGATTTTCACTTCAGAATAACACACGGGGCTCGTTACTACAGCCCGACTATGAATCTGCCAGAATCCAAACACTAACCACCGTGGTTCGAAAGCATCAAATCCGAATAAAACGAATCACAGAATCTGCATGGAACCAAAAAATTTGTTTCATGTCTTTGGCTTCATATCTCATCGACTCATTAATTTAGTGATTCTAAAGAATAGCTACGAAAATTCCTATGCCTAAATCTAGCAATCCACGCCGGGTGCGCAGGCACACATGTACACGGTCCATTACAGCAAGACGGAACATCAAACAGAGCAAGGCAGAAACGATGCAGTTAACAAAACGGCAGTTGGAAAGTTAGATAACCAGTGGTATTCTTTGTGATCAATCTTTGTTCATAACAGACAAGTGAGTAGTGAATGCTGTGGATGATAAATGAAGCAACCCTCTATTCAAAAAAGGATGTTTAGATAAATCAGAGTGATAAGCCGAGCAGTCACACCAACCATGCATGAGTCCGGTATAGGATGTTTATTCGCTTACCATTGTGCGAGAACAACATACCTCGAATCGGTGTATTAAGGATTTAACCTAGGAAAGGACAGCGGTAGATTCGAACCACTCACTGAGCTTCCGGTTCACTTGCACATCGGAAGATAACTTATGGTTTGGGCTTCCAAAACAGAGCAGTCGATGGTAATAATTCCCCCATGCAGCAGAATCTAGTCAACACTAGTACCAAACCCAGAACTTGGTGTATGCTAACACAAGTTAGCTAAAAAAATACTTTAAAACACAATAAAACCTGTGATGCACTTCCCCCACTTGTTGAAATATTTATTGCCATGCTATCGTCAACAGCAATACGACAACAATGGAAGCCGGCGCCATCATATAAGCGTGAAACAGCATATTTAAGATAAAAAATAGCGATTGGAAATGTTAGATGAGAAAACGCAAAACGGTCAAACAAAGACCGAAGAAAATGGCTGGAGACTTGGTGTTCACAGTCCTATACAGCAATGATAAGCAGCCTCAAAGCGTATCAGATTAGACTGGATTGCGTAGCACTTTTTGCAAACTAGGCCTGCCTCAAGCCAAGCAGCAAGTCTAACAGAGCGGTCAAGAAGTGACATCTTCACCAGAGTTCCTTTGCTTGATATATCCCTTAGGGTTTATGACGACAAACAGAGTTACTCACGTGGACCCCAACCAGGTGTTCGCAAACTCAAATGGACTACCTGGCTGCTGCGCTCCTGTCTTGCGCTACAGTGTTCCGCACAAACCGCTTTGAATGAGGGTTTGAAAGCAAAACATACATTGGTGATCTGTTGTTTGGCATGCCGAGCAAATAACCCATCAGTTTAATTCGGTAAGTCACTTGCTGTTCTAGCTATTCCGATTTACTGCCATGTACTGTCTTAGGCATCATGCTGCTGCGGATATGCTATGCTTGGCTAATTCGTGCTTTGCTACGGACGTATCGGTGGTAAAACGCCTGAAGGTATTTGAATTCTTCAGCTCGGAGATACGTGTTATATGAGATTGTTCTGCGATCAGACAAGTAGCACTTGTGATAGCAACGCCAGATGAGAATAATGATGCTTCAGTGCCAAACAACCATGTTAACTTATTTAAATAAAGCCGTATAGTGAAAATAAAACTGAAAAAAACGATGGCTAGAGCCACCCTGCTACAAGCACCTAGGCTACTCATCCCCGAAAATTCCCTATAAAACGACAACGGAGACAACCAGCAATACTCTCCTGCGATTTTGCAAGCGCAGCAATCATGTGACCCTTACTGCGAAGGGCGTACATCAGGGACATTTAGACTCCACAAGCTCCATCATTCACTTGTAGTGAATCGCACGCTGTCCAACACAAGAATAATAGTGAGAGTTTGGAATGGTGAGGTACTTTCCCCTTAGTAGAAGATAGCTCCGCATGTGTCGCACAGGAAGTTCTAGCTGGTCATTGTTCCGACAAACACCCACATCATAGTCACCTCACAACAAATTTGTTGGCGGAAGTTTACTGTAAATATACTTACAAGAGGTGGACAACGATTACGCAAAAACAGAAGCGTATCACCAGCATATAAACTACGAAGTACCTTATTCACTGATGATCTTAAGATATGGAAACCTATTGAGTGTGACGAAGACCGAGTGGCTCTTCAGCATGACTTAGAACGTCTGGTGGCCTGGTCCTCTGAAAGGAGGCTTCCGATCAACCCGGCCAAATCAGAATACATATGCCTGGGAAAGCCAGGTTCAGGTCGTGTATATCATCTAGATGGCCAAAAATGGAAATCGGTCTCATCAATCCGAGACTTGGGCGTTCAAATCCGTTATGATTTAAAGTCGAAGGACCACACGAGCGCTGTGTATAAGAAGTCTCTTCGCATTTTGTGGGCATTGAAGTGAATTTTTTCGACGTGGATGGTAGAGTTAGTTTTGAAACTGTATCCCACCATGATCTGGCCTATATTGGAATACGGTGCACCAGCTTTCTCCCCACTTACGAAAGCCGAAGCCAGAAAGCTCGGACGTGTCCAACACCTCGTTACAAAGATGGTTCCCAGTCTGCGGAGTCTTTCTTATTCTGAGAGATGCAGCAAACTGAAATTGTTCACACTTGAATACAGACGTCTCCGGATTGATCTCATCTATGTTTTCCTTGTTTTGTGCCCAAACCATTTTCCGCAGTTGATGTTCTTGTTTGAGATTCCAACAACCAACATCACCCGAGGACATCGATTTAAACTTACTGTCACACGCTTGGAAAATGTGCCTCATGGGTACAGTTTCTCTTGCCGCGTTGTGTCATTTTGGAATCGTTTACCGGAAAATGTCGTTCAGTCAGAAACAGCTCAAATTTTCAAACGTAATTTGGATGAACATTTATCTGATCTATGATTCTGTGAGGATATCTCCTCCGCTCTGGTCCCGAAAGTCAGCTATTCCACTAGCGGACAGAGGGCGTACATGGAATGATATTCGCATTTTTTCGATGGAGTGTACACAGAATTTTTCTTTTGCTCCAAATATATGATTCTATATGATTCTATGGGATAAAAGGAAATTACATCGGAACACAGTATATATGAATCACTCACAGCGTTGATGCCATCCGTCTGAGGTTTCAAGGAATACTCCCGAATATTTCGGTGTCTGTTTGGAGAATAGAGCTTGTGATTGCTACTCATATCGCCAAGGCCGTTCTCTTTGGCTCTAGACCATGTTGGGTAAGAATCTCGGTGGATTGTGGGTTTAGACGTTAAATTCAGCAACCCTTTTGATTCCGAATGGGTTAAATTTGGAAGGTTTGTCATTCTTGAAATCGGGATGGAAGTGGTATTAGTTCGGCGGAGAACTGAGGGTGAATGAAATGTGTAAGAGCTCCGAGAATACCGCGTCCCATATACTGGTTTTTCTCCACATGAACGTAGGTTACCCAGAAAATTTACAGACTCTATAACATTGTATAACGGGGACTGCGTTTACCATTGTGGATGGGCCTCGAAAAATGTCTCTTTGAGACAAAAGACAGACATGTGGATGTATTCCCTGAGTACTCTTTTCTCCGCTGGCCATAAATGTCGAGTGAAGTACTCATAGATGGAATAAACGCGGTGCCCTGAAAGCAATAATTCACATCAGTAATCCAGTTTATTCAGCATATCAACCCTGGGGAAAACAGAAACCAACCATATAGATACGTACACCATTGGAAGGTACCGCGTTTACAACTGTGATCCATTTTTAGTGACTCACTAAGGTGATGATATAGACAAACAAGCGACGATATGCATAGTGAGTTTAGTTGCTGTATGGTAGAGTTGATGGTCGGGAGCTCACAGGATTAGATCGATTAGTACGAAAAATGTTCATTTTTACGTAGGTAGTTTGAATTAATGGTTTCAGCGCTGGTGACCTTACTGTCCGGTGCTGAGAATGTAAGCGGGTAATTATATGTACACCGCATAGTTGGTTCGGGTTGCGTTGCCTGGAAATGTGGTGATATTTTTAGTGAAAGTAGACTAGCGTTGGCAACTCATTGGTGGCCCAGTGTCACCAGACTGAAAGAAGTTCAGAAGGCGGCATCTATTATTTTCGTTGTAAAATTTGAAACATTTAGGTGGTACTTTTATTTCGGGAGAAAACCGACACACCGCTACAGTTTTCTAACAGAATGAAGGCTGGGTATAGTCAGAACAGTTATAGCAACCGGTAGATACGTATCGGCCCTTGGAATTCTTCGCCATTTTAGCGGCATTACCGGAAGATTCTGACATGCACGAAAAGTGGTGGGAGTATGAATCTTTTCGATGCATCACAGAAGAAAGAAGAGCAGGATTAGTGCTTCTGTGGCAAGTCAGTGGACTGGAAGTTGGGTAAAGCAACTTCGAACGCACTAGTATCCCTTGGTTGATCACAGAAGAAGAAGAGCAGGATTAGTGCTTCTGTGGCAAGTCAGTGGACTGGAAGTTGGGTAAAGCAACTTCGAACGCACTAGTATCCCTTGGTTGACTGGAAAAAATTATGTTATATTAATGCTGAATAAACTCAGTGGTGGTCCATACAATGGTGTAATTGTTGAATCGCATAATTAAATCGTCAGAAAAAAAGCTACTTGGAAACACTGAAAGCAAAATTATGGCAATGAAATGGAGAGAACTATTGATCGGAAGGCATTGGAACAGATATTAGAACTGCAGATCCCGAGCAATAATGGATTGGACCTAGAGCCCGGATAGCTGATTGGTGTTGTAGGCCGAGAGTGATAGAGAGAATGCAAATTCCTGTCAAACGCAGAACGTGTACGCTAGCCTAGCTTGTGCCGGAAGCTGCGAAAAATTGAATACGGTACAAAGGTCGCCATTTCAGATTCTGTGGCATTGTGCGCTCAGAAACTATTCCGATATTAATCAGGCACGATCAGTTGTTTGCCAAATTGTTCAGTGCGTAAGTCGAAAAGTTTGGGGATGCGCCGCCTTCCTGATAATGTTCTCCCCAAACCCGTGTTGTAGACCGACGAATATAATCAGGCGATAGTTGGAGATGTCGTTATTCCGCCCTCTTTTGCGGAAGAAAGTTTAGTTAAGTGTACACCATCTCTATGCTTGTCGAATTACGCGTGATGAGGATTCCCGGTACTGCAAGGAACATGGCTTCCTCCACGGAAGAAGATTGCCAGCAGCATGAAGTCTGAACTTATAAATTTCTGCGTGTCGCGACCAAAGCGCTCAAGTTACGTGACGTTGCCGTTGATTCTTTGTTAGGGAAGACCACCAGGCCTGTTTATTGCGCTTGTAACAGTTCAACTGGATGTTCTCAAGGAAAATTACCTGAGCTAGATATACAAGGGATAACCATTCTACAAATGATTAACGAAGCTCCACGGTCTTCTGGGATCACGCAGTATGGATACTCGAATAAGTTGTGTCGAAATAGGAGCGTGGCCAGAAAAACATCAGAGTCCATGGTGTACAACCGAAAACAGAACACTAGGCCCACGATTAAGAAGAGTCTTTGTGGTTATAGGATGAGGAAAATTCAATTAAAGTGAACGTTTTGTAGTTATGTAGAGGCGGGTTAATCGAGAACTGTATTGTGTTTATCTGCAGAACGACCTCGAGTAGAAGGGGTTCTGTGACCGCTCAATTAAAGGTTGATATTTCGAAGTCTCACATTGGCCGGATGTTATTTGAGGGACTAAATGAGGGATAACTTGGCTGGGAATGTTGGCTTTATGCAGCACTTTTTGATCCCAGGACACTCGCCATCTACTAGCTGTAGTGCTTTATCGCTCATCAAATTGATCTCTTTTTGCAATCGAAAGTGGAACGTAAAAGTGGAATAGGAGTGTGAACTACCAGCACTCTGCGTCGTGCTGAAGCCTCGGAGACATGAATTGTTGAAAATCATGTTTAGACCCGGAACTCTATGGTGGCCAAGACGGGAAATGAGGCCCGATCTCCCCAGTAGTGGCGAATGACAGTGGTCAGGCTATATATATACCGATAGATATATATGCGGACTAATGCCGTCCAAACAATGAGCAAAATCATGCACACCGTTAGTTAATCAGAAGCATCGAACATGGTAGCGGGAATCTGTAACCGCCTATATAATTTGAGCCGAGCTGATAAGGTATCTCCTGTTGCTCTGATAGGTCACCAGTTTTTCAATGCAGATTTCACTTGACGTTTCTTTTCCGACGGTGGCCACTGACGCAGTGAAATCGAGACAACAGAAGTCACTCTGTCAACTAACTCCAGTAAATTTCCACGGACGTCTACATATCAATTTTCGGAGTTGCAGATATTTGAAACTAAAACTTGGGTCAGTGAGCCATGAAGATGATGTTTTAAAAATAGGCAGGGGTGTAGCTAATGTGTAGTTTGGTGGAATTATCTTGGGTGTCACTTTGCAGTGTCTAGGGGCATTCCAGATGGGTGTAAACTCAGTGGGTGCCTGACTCCTTTTTGTAGCAGATCACCGTCAGAGCACCTACCGCCTCATTTGCAGCAGCCAACATTCACTCACAAAAAGCTTGAAGATACTTAACCTGAAGAGCAGTATAGGTGATTTCTAGGTTAGCAAGGATGCATTTGGTAAAGGCGTGAATATCAGAAACGGGTTTCTGTGAGAGGTCGCCAGTTATTTTGAATGTAGAATGAACGCGAGAACTTACTTTTGAGATTTTACGTAAGACAGACCCCAGGATGTTTGCAAGGTTGAGAAATTCTCGGCGAATGTGGTGGACGACTAGCATTGCGGATCGCTTTGGCCCTCGGAGTCAGTTTTGTCGGTTCCATTGCTTGCTAGAAACCCAATTAACGATTGTCAACACCCTTCAGAGAGCACTTTCTTCCTGCAAACGCCGTTCCTCTCCACTCGCCTCAAGTGCCGTCCGTCACCGACATTTCGCTATCTAGGGCCTGAGCTGATACTGACAGTTCGAGATCACTTCATACATGAAAAGGATACCGGTTTATTTGCGCCATGCGCTGGTGATCCTGGTCCCTTCGTACCAGAGTGCGATTTTCCTCCAGCCCAGAATCACCGCGTTGCCGTCTTCAAGCAATGTTTAATTCACTGACACCAGTGTCTACTGTAATGCCCTACGTTGAACGATGCCGATTTTCGTGTTACTGCTTGGATCAAGATATTGCTGCCTTCTATGACTGTATAGAGTCGATCCTGACACCACAATTATGATCATGCTGATTGTATACCATCCGGGTTCAACCCCATAGCCATTAATCACTCGCTACGCACCATTACGCTTCTGATAACTGACTGATGTCACTTCGATTGGTGATGAATCGTTTGCACTCAGGTTGCCCACAAATGTTTCTATGAAATCAAATCCTTCGACTTGTTGGCAAACGGGAGTTGCACACTCTTGGTGGCGGCTCCATGTTTATCCCCCACATCTTACAGACAATTTGCTTTCCCAACTGTTTTTCATTCATGATACCAGGTTCGGTGACCGCGAACTAAATTTTTTCCCTTGTGGTTTTCCTCTGAAGCAAGCTTGTGGTTTCGAGATCATGTGCTAAAAATTCCCCCCAACAATGGAAAATTTGACTGTAAATTTCTTAACAGGCTCTAGCACAGCAGTGCCGGAAGGCCTGTGACTTAGCTCAACATCTCTGCTTTCAACCACCCATCTCGGAACCGCAAAGGGGCATGCAAAAATTCCACGGAAAATGCAGATGAATGTGACACCTGAAGGAAGTGGAGATTAAGGTAGTGCTGTGCCGCAATCCATTTTAAGCACCCTCGAATTCAAACAGTGCATTGACGGGGTTCTAACGGATTCACGTCTTCCTTCTATAAAGTGTGTACAGATCATCCATGCTGCGTCTGTTGTTTAAGCTATCGACTGTGCCGAGTGGCGCACTTTTTCAAAACTAATGGCGGGAAATAGATTCTTTTTCATCCGCATCTAAGGTCTGTGTCGTTTCGAAGCGCTTCATGCCAATGTATTCCGGACCTTCTTTGTGTGTAAGTTTATCCATTGAACGCGGGACTAATTTGGTGTTTCCCACGTGCGAAACTGGCTGAACAAAATCTCCCTGTTCGTTACAGACATTTGGGTCCAAAGTGCTCAATGGATATACATACTAGCGAGGAATTCACCGCTGTTTCTCAATGTAAGTTACGTAGTATCGTACACATGTTTTGCACGTCTCATTCTATCCGGGTTTACTTCACTTTTTGCGCACAAAACCTGTAGACCGGTGATGTGTTGTAGCGAAGCCTTATTTCAAATTTCGAATTTCTGAATCGAATGGTGTTCTCCCGTGTTTTCGAGTTTCTTCTGAAGGTTTGATTCCAGCGGATCACCTATATTTGGCATAAACCTCACTTCAGTCGCCAGTTCGTAACAGGGTTAAATTTATCGCATGCTGGGACGATTCGACGTTCATGTAGTGACCAAACGGGCCCCCAGTTGGGGTGTACTTGATACTGTTAGATACTGTTCTCGAACATAAACTAACAGTGGAGCATAGCTGTTTTGCCAGCAACACATGCAAGCCTGCAAGCAAATATCACCTCGGGGGCCACAGACTAGGTGTTTCAAAAGGACGTGAACCATATTCAGCTACTAGAAATATGACTGATTATTGGGAAGGTGGATGTATTTAGGTGTCGGCTAGCAATCTTCGGCGCCAAAACATTAGGAGGTATTGAACACAGCAATCCTGAAGCTCTTGTGCTTTTGTGCAGTGATGTTGCTAGCTTTGTTCACTTGTTTGCTTGTTCCAGTGAGTACGCGGCGTGTTGGAAAGAAGCTCATGCATTTGAAATAAACTTGTCCTGTTCTCCAACTTTGTCACTAATTGACACCCGGAATTAATCGAGTGCTACTCCCAGCCTACTTTCATGGTCCAGGGTCTAAGTTGGGTACGTCAACGAAACATTTCGGCCAGGGTGGCCGTGTATTGAATCCCGCAGATGTAGTGTGGATGTTAGTATTGTCTTTGGGTTATAGGCTCCAGCGCTTCCTACTATCTTTTTCATGCAGTTTTGCTTGGTTTCAACTCCAAATGTGACGTCCATTTCTAGCCTTACTCGGAAGAATATGATCTAAACGTGCGGCATGAACATTAAGCGTATGATATCCGTATGCTTTGTTAAATGGTTCAACAGTCCTACCTCACCCTTACGCTCTCCCTAAAAAATGAACGTGTTCTATGTCTGAACTCACTGCAGATGATTTCAGGGACGTCGCTACTCCACACGGCTGTATGGGAAATCATTTCGGTGAGAGTTTATGTAAGCGCTCCGAAACCCAATGACTGCGATTGTTTCATACAGCTTCCCACAGGTTATCCATCTATTCTGAGCTCAAACATAAGCCACGCGCGTCAAATTGCACCCTAACCAGCCGAGCACTCGGACTGACTACACAGCAGCGAATGGTGATGTTTTGTTCAAGGCACTCCTTTTGGAATACGTGCTGACTCATCTCATTCCTCTGCCACCGAGGTAAAGGCAGAGTTAGGCACGGGAAACAGCGCTTGCACCCGCAATACATGGTCCAAACATTTTAGCTTGCAGTGTTGAATGCATTCTGTGGGGGAAGTGTCCTTTACTTCATAAGAAAAACATCATCTGTTCACCTCATTGCGAATTTACTGATTTTAATGGATTTCACATTTTTCCGAGACATCGGTGGTCGACACCTGAAGATCTTACGGTTTAAAATCTTCCTCCCAAGTGGCCACACCTCACGCACAACAATACATCCCATACTCTAGTCTGTTATGCGCGTCCTTTGAGACCAAGTGAAGGGCCTGTTTGACGCCACAAGTGGCGCAAATTGGGAAACGCAAATATGGCCTTAGAGTTCCGTGCTCCGACTTCCTCTGCCTTTGGAGCTAATGGAACTTCCGAAATTACTTAGTGTTCGAAAACCTTGAGTGTCACTTCTTGAGTTATCAGAGTCATGTTCAAAAAGCATACTTTCTGCAACATGACTTTGCAACTTGTGAGCGTGAGGTTCGTGGTGAGGAACTGGGTGACCTTGGTCAGCTTTTCAAGTAATGAGCTTTCCGCTCTCGGGATGCTCGTTCACGGACATGGTTTGCGCTGATGAGACTGTTCTTATAGGACCAGAACAAACCACCTTGAAGAACCTAGATTATTCTGCCGCACAGCGAGGTGGCTCATGTGGTTAGAGCGCGAATTTACTGACCGGAAGGTCCGTGGTTCGAAACCCGACCTCTGCCTCTCGACTTCTCCTGCCTTGGCTTGGGCAACCCGGCGGTATCCCAGACCTCGTGCTTCCTTCGGGTAGCATGGCAGCTAGGCACCAGAAGTGTGTTACAGCTGAGCGATCTTGATTTTTCACATTTGTACTATTGGTAGATTGGGTGTGATAAATGTCAAACATATTTACAGTTGATTCGACCAATGTGCATAACTTCGGCCATCTGGGCAGTTCAAACGGGTCGACGAACTCGACTTTCGAATTGGGCAGATCTAAGCAGCCCTTTCCACTCACCAACATTCGTCGCTTCGACCTGAAATCAGTCTGGCTTTCAGAGGTAGAATGCACTACTGTGGCTCGATCTTCCCTATTTTATGCATCAGCTACGTGTCTACTAGGTGCGGAATATATGTGGGAACCCTGCGTTTGGTCCTCGGTGCCCCAAAGGCGTTGTGTGGGTCTGGTGTGAACAGTAGATCAGTAATGTCAGATGATTTTCAAGAAAGGCCACTCCCTCAACAGATCAGCTGGTCACACCATAAGGTACGCTGGTCAAACCATTTGTCTCTTATAGCGCATCTCGCCCTGCCTCTCACCAGATGGAGACGGTTCAGCGGAGCTCAGTCGATGGCTTGGTAACAAAGCATGGAACCTTCTCCTAGTCAACTTAATCATGTTGATACCTCTCCCTCCTCTCCCGGAGGTGGGCTTTATAAAGGAAGCAAACGAATGGTCATGAGCCATTATAGACATGGGCCTGTCACGCAGCCAGTGGCATTCCTGCATGAGTGTTGATGCCGTCAGTGTGTGGCTCTCAGGTCCTGCCATATCAGGCAGTGAAGCATCGGTATTGAACACTGATG
>NW_008751672.1:2319689-2329788 GCF_000715545.1 Opisthorchis viverrini | reverse complement strand
TAGTGTTCGAAAACCTTGAGTGTCACTTCTTGAGTTATCAGAGTCATGTTCAAAAAGCATACTTTCTGCAACATGACTTTGCAACTTGTGAGCGTGAGGTTCGTGGTGAGGAACTGGGTGACCTTGGTCAGCTTTTCAAGTAATGAGCTTTCCGCTCTCGGGATGCTCGTTCACGGACATGGTTTGCGCTGATGAGACTGTTCTTATAGGACCAGAACAAACCACCTTGAAGAATCCAGATTATTCTGCCGCACAGCGAGATGGCTATGTGGTTAGAGCGCGAATTTACTGACCGGAAGGTCCGTGGTTCGAAACCCGACCTCTGCCTCTCGACTTCTCCTGCCTTGGCTTGGGCAACCCGGCGGTATCCCAGACCTCGTGCTTCCTTCGGGTAGCATGGCAGCTAGGCACCAGAAGTGTGTTACAGCTGAGCGATCTTGATTTTTCACATTTGTACTATTGGTAGATTGGGTGTGATAAATGTCAAACATATTTACAGTTGATTCGACCAATGTGCATAACTTCGGCCATCTGGGCAGTTCAAACGGGTCGACGAACTCGACTTTCGAATTGGGCAGATCTAAGCAGCCCTTTCCACTCACCAACATTCGTCGCTTCGACCTGAAATCAGTCTGGCTTTCAGAGGTAGAATGCACTACTGTGGCTCGATCTTCCCTATTTTATGCATCAGCTACGTGTCTACTAGGTGCGGAATATATGTGGGAACCCTGCGTTTGGTCCTCGGTGCCCCAAAGGCGTGTGGGTCTGGTGCGAACAGCAGATCAGTAATGTCAGGTGATTTTCAAGAAAGGCCACTCCCTCAACAGATCAGCTGGTCACACCATAAGGTACGCTGGTCAAACCATTTGTCTCTTATAGCGCATCTCGCCCTGCCTCTCACCAGATGGAGACGGTTCAGCGGAGCTCAGTCGATGGCTTGGTAACAAAGCATGGAACCTTCTCCTAGTCAACTTAATCATGTTGATACCTCTCCCTCCTCTCCCGGAGGTGGGCTTTATAAAGGAAGCAAACGAATGGTCATGAGCCATTATAGACATGGGCCTGTCACGCAGCCAGTGGCATTCCTGCATGAGTGTTGATGCCGTCAGTGTGTGGCTCTCAGGTCCTGCCATATCAGGCAGTGAAGCATCGGTATTGAACACTGATGTCATGCTGTCAATGATGACGATATCGAGCAAATAGAACCGCCTAACCTCAGAGAAGTGATCGGGTCTGCAAAACCTAATCAATCCATCGTTGTTTTATCCCTCGATGAACGAATCTAGTATCTGGAACCACTGATGCGTAGTTAATAGCTGAATAGGGACAGATGGTTCAAGTGGTTAGAGTGCGAACTTACTGATCGAAAGGTCCGTGGTACGCACCCGATCTCTGCACCTCGACTTCCCCTATATAGGCTTGGGCAACCTGACAGTATTTTAGCCCTCGTGCTTCCTTCGGGTGGAATGGCAGCTATACTCCGGAATGGTGTTACAGCTGAACGATTTTTTGTAGCTGAATGTCTGGACTGTTTTGAGGCTTAGGCAGCCTGAAAGGATCTCAGGCGTCGTTCTTCGAGTTTCACGGAAGTTGAGTATCGGGGGATGCCACAGCCGAACGACGTTTGGAGAGTACTTTCGCACCTTTCCCCAATGCGCTGTTATGTGAACAAACCATTCGGAGGACTAAGGTTTGCTGGGTTTCGAAAGGCGCGTGGCTTCAGCTCGCCTTCGGGATCGACATTATGGATGAGAAGCAATTGGTTGACGCATAACGTACCACTCAATGGATGAATAACCCTGGAAAATTCAAGGGGCTAGAGGGATGGGTGAAACAGGCGGAGCTGAGCGAAGCGGTGATCTGAAAGATGGTTAGAGTGCGAATTTACTGACCTGAAAGTCCGTGTTTCGAACCCGACCTCTGCATCTCGACTTTTATCTAGGTTTGGGCAACTAGACAGTATCCCAGCCCTGCGTTGGTTGGTTTTATGAAGACCGTAATTACTTATAGCTGAGCTCTATGACAGAGTAGTGGGTGAGAGAATGTAGACAGCTTTCCGGTTTGTGTTCATTAGAGAGGAAGTTTGGGTGTGTGGTTGCCCTAGCTAAGCCGATGGACACAAAATCAGTTTTGGTAGGTGGTGTGCGGCTACTGAAGAAGGATGTCTGACGCGAACCCCTCATAAAATGGAAACAAAGGCACAGTAAGATGGAGGTTGCTGGACTGATTCAAACGATACTCTTTAAAGTAGAAAAGTGAAACTTCAACTATACGAGATGATGGAGGGTATTCTTTTCGCTATGTTTGGCCATTTTCGTTGTATGCAATGTTGCCGGCAGCCCGGAGTGCTGAACCATCGGGACCACCTGTCCTGGTTTTTACTTAGTATAGTATATATGCGCTGAACAGATACCACGGCAGAACGTTTTGGTTTGCTTGATCGTAAATCTAAACGCATGTGTTCATTGCTTGCTACTTCATTTGATTAATGATTTATGGCTGTTTGGGATCAGTTAGCGAAATCCCCGCCGTCGTTTCCTTGTTAAGAATGCAGCCCTCTCCAGCTTCCCATGCTAATTTTAATACAGTGTATCGTGCTTTTCCCCCTGAAGCCCCCAATCACGATAGCTCAGACTCGATTGGTGCTGCCGCTTCTGAGGATCTGTCTTCCCTTGTCGAACCTCTTGCTACTTCGGATGCCATTCACGTTAAACAGAGTTTACTCGTCGAACCGTTATCAAATACTGCCGATGATAGTTCAAACATATCTGAATTTGGACCTGCATGTAAGTTATTCACCATTCTGTTCTTTCCTTTTTTCTTGAACGTTGTCCATGTGGCATTTGACAGTCCACACGACTGGTTCTGAGAGTCTTAATAACCTTAATTTGGGGGGTACGTCCACGTTTTCCCCGAAGATTGAGCTTTAGTAGTAATACTTCAACTCACCATATTACTATTATCATTTATTTTTGAAGAGCATGGTCACAAACATAAAAAGTGAATGCAAGCGATGAATGCGAAAGGGTGACAGGAGAATATGGGAGAAAAGAGAGGAACGTGTTATTCGAAATCATGCCAAGGACAGTTCAAGTCTGATGAGGTGAATCCCAAAGTATGTAAAAATTTCGATATGGAAACACGAGTCTACAGACATCAGTGTTCAAGACTGATGCTTCACTGCCGTAACATTACTACCAGGCTCCCGAGCTCCATTTGTTTGAAGACTCGTCCTCTCTTTGTAAATAATGTGTCCTATCAGTATGTCTTACGGCCCCCTTCTAACTATGGTGCTAGATATAAACTCGTCACTTGTGGTGCAATCAGTCGGGTAGTGTTATTGCCGCATATAGCAAAGCCGGAAAGGTTAACCGTGCTGCTGCTGTTCCCCTCATATCCTGATTGTCCATTTTCACAAACTTCTGAAGACCTTAGCTGTCAGTCAAGAATTTATAGAAACGTTCATTCTCTTACTTTCGTCCACCTCCACGTTTCCAACTCGAGACCTCTCAGGGGCAGATTGACAAGCAAGCAGCTGTCTTTTGTATCTAGACACCATGGATGGGTTTGTGCTGCGTCCGACACAATGTTTGGACGAAGTGCTTCAGCTTCCAGGGCCTTCATTGCGGCTGTCGCGGTCTGAATCCCAAACCAAAGAATCTCCGCGTGGTCTCATGATTATAGACAGCCGTTTTTTCTTAGTTAATCCTTGCGCTTATGCGGGAATTTGATATCAACGCAACATCGTCCACGGTCCAATGCATCTTTGCGTTTATACACCAAGCGGTTTTAGTCCCGAATTCATTCAGGATGTTTTAACAAGAATGACACACATTCACTTCGGAGTGTTTCTGCTTCGTCGTCACAAATCGGCCGCTTGAGTATGGCGCTTTGGCTCTCGGAGAGTCAGCTCAGCATACAAAGACCGCGAATGTTTACCGAAGCTTCGTGCTCATTGGCGATTTTTCGGTTGTAGTACTAAGTGGGAGCCGTTCAATTTTAGTAATCTCTCGGTGCCTAGCGGCCATTCCACCCGAAGGAGCATGGGGCAATGGTCCTGCCAAGTTGCCCAAGCCTAGACAAAGCAGTCAGTATACAAAGATTGACTTCAGCCACGAGCATTCCGACCAGTAATTTCGTGCCTTAACCACTGAGCCGTCTTATTTGTACAGGATCTAGACATAGTGATCGTCGCTACATTGCCTAGCTTTGCCCCTCAGTTGAAAAAAAGCACGGGCGAATTGATTACGTAAACGCCGACGACCGATTGTGAGCCGCAACTTCTGACGACAAACGTTTATATAGCACCTGCGTCCATTCAGATTATGCGTCTGCATTCTCAGTTCTTTCTAGACCCGAAAGTAATAAAATTGCTATGCATATAACTGAAAATTCGGTCTATGATTTCGTCTAAGATGTCCCAGAGCAATCGTTTGTTTCTTTGAGCTTAACGATACGTCACCTTTTTCACAAAATAACTCACTCGGATTGGCTTTCAGATGTCACCGCAAACGGATTTCGGTCATGCTGAGAAACCGAGTGATTTCAAAGATTGGGAAAGTGAAAAGTGCGAGTAGGGCTGAAAGTATGAAAAATCGAGTGACAACTAGAAATCCGTCGACTGATTCATCAAGAATAATGCAGAAATTCAGTGCACAACAAGAACCAGGGTTTTGAGTGTTGCTCCTAACGTTTCCACTTTACCGCTCTCCACTTTCGCAGCACTTCCTCCTTAAGAATATCAATATCTCCCATCGAAGAAAGTACTTCGCCGGAGTAGTGAATATTGAGAATGGTGTCCCATGCTTTTCGCACCGGATCTATGGAGTCCCTGTTCTAGGCAGCATTTATGACTGGTGAGAGTTCTCACCCCTTTCTATAGTGGCCGTTACATTGGTATTGATGATCCTATCCGTCAATGACTGACGCACTTGTACAACGTGGTAAAGCTCTGTGAGCTTTTTTAGACTGGTATAGCGGAACAAATAATATTTGAGTGTATAATGAAATCTTATTTTTTGGATGCATGATAGACATTAACTTACACCGTGCCCTAGCTTCACTGAATTCACCACAACTGTGATTGGTGCTTTGTTCTAGGCCGACTTATCCATCACACCGAGTTCAACCGAGAAGTACCCGTTACGTGCTGAGATGTTTTCAGTTATAACCGTAACATGACCGTTTAACGTGAGAGACGGCAGGTAAGCTTGGGTTGATTACCCACGGCTTACTTTTTTGACTCATAGAAAGGGATTCTGATGTATACCACCAACCGTCTCCAGTGATTGGCCACGGCTTCTGGTTCATGATTTCAAGATCACGTACCAGTCCACCATCCTCGTGCAGGTCGACGCCCCATCGCGTTTCATTGATTCAAGCAGGCCGGAAACGAAACACACCATAGTTGTAACAATTGCCTTCGATCTGTAGGCTAGTCGCCCAGTGTCTCGAGCAAATTGCATCCTCCTAGTGGCTGCTGGCATGGTCCGCCAGACTACCCACCGAGATCTTGTGCTACAGCAGTTCATCAAGTACCACCGTACTTCAGTCGAGGTGACGCGTTAATGCTGGTCGACGAATGTCTTGTTTTCAGAGCACTCGGTCATTCGAAAAGGGCTACAGTCAGCCGTATTGAAGTAGTTTTACAAAGGGCTTCCGGGAACAAGTAGGACAATGATCCTTACTCAAAATTGCATCTGTTGGCCTCCGGGTCGCCATATTGAGTCTCCAGATCTTTCTGCAATGTGGCGAAGCAGCCAGGTCCCCTATGAAAACATATCTACGAATGTGGTCGCAACCAACTGAACCCTGTTCTCGACATCACATCGACTGCGCAGACCATAGTTGACTCTTAAAGCAAGTAGTCGGAAATTCTCCCCGTGGGCCACCACCTTCCTGGAACTTAGACTATTCCGATGTTTTGGGAATCCAGAAACTATTGTATCCGACGACGGATTTCGAGTAGTTTTGTCGAGACTAATTGTCAGACAAAACCTCGCACCAAAACCGCTTTACCTCTCGCAGTTAGGCGTTGCTACGGCCAAAAAGCCCATCCCGCACGCGAAGAACGGCCCGCTTGCCGGCCCACCGTCAAGGCAAGTTCTGACTGGCCGAACCCAACAGTTCAGTATGATCCACTGTCCGCCGAATGCCCTGTTGCCAATGGCGCGTCCAGAAGGCGTCAGGATTTCCAGGATATTGTCATCTACACCTTATACACTAAGGCTATACATGTGTTTTCGATCTGGTTTTGGGCGTTTGGTACACGTTTTACACCTTTGTTAGTTCTTTTAACGCTAGCTTCCGACCGAGAACTGAGATGAGTCATCGCCGTTAGTATGCTGTAGTACAACCCATGTCTGCACATCGCTGTTTCACCCAACGACCGAACGACCAGGCAGGACGCTTCGTTGGTACACAAAAGCGTGCGGCCCGGAAGTCTAAAAGGGTTGGTCGATAGATGAAGTTTTGCGAAGGTTCCTGCTGACATGTTAAGCGACGCCGAACCCGAATTTGCCTGATGGAGTATCACCATCATGTGTGCTGCTCCGACTGGAGCTTCGAACACTATAACAGCCAAAAGTATAGCAACTAGGTCATCGCAGCACTCCAAGTGGTGTGAAGAGGCGTCCAGGTTCCTCTTCGGCGAGCGTTGGTTCGTTATTACGGCGGAACAACAATTGAACAACAATTTTCGTGGCCATCTGCTGTTATTCATTTGGATCTTGGAATTGAAGTGGAACCTTGAATCCCCTACGGCCTCAAGGTCTATGACTACACCGAGCTCTTGGTTTGAACGACCTCACACTCGAATTGTTCGACGATGGGGAAGTTCCCAGTCAGCGTTTGTCCCATCTATTTTGCTGCATCTGGGAGACTATCCCAGACGAACTGGGGAGAGTCGGTAATTATGCCCGTTTTCGAAAAGGGGTGTGCAATGAGTTCAGAAAATACAAGGGATTACTTCGACCCCAATCTTAACGAGACTCTTGGCGTCATTTGTACTTCGCTTTATGATGGCACGTGAAGAATTGGTTTGAGAGCAGCAACCTGGAGTCCGGCCTGATAGGGGTTGTTAACCGAATTTTCACACTTCGTCAACTACTAAAACAAAGTCACACGTACAAACCTACAATTTCGGTATCCCAGGGTCTCCGAAGTGCATTCGACTCAGTTGACCGGTTTGTTTTATCTAGTAACGGTATTTTCCTCAGCTTAGTTCTAGGTCTGAGCCACGTCAAAGCAACCACCAAAGGTGCACAAAGTATGTTAACACCCAAAATGAAGTCGAAAACACTTTACAGCGCTTCATATATATGATGCAAGCGGCGACAACTTTCTGGAGATTCCGATGCCTTCTGGATGCGCCATTGGCAACCGGTATTCGGCCAATACTGGAACATGATTGGCTGTTGGGCCCGGACTTTCGACCAACCAGATCTCGGCTTGATGCTGAATCGACAAGCTTCCCGAATTTCGGCCTTTCTTGCATGGGATAGGCTTCTCGACCGAAGCAGCACCTGACTGCGAGCGGTGAAACGGAGTCCGTGTGGAATCCCGCCCAACATTTTAATTGACACACTCGCCCATCAGTTAATGCCCTAGAAGCTTGCGAATTTGATGAGTTCTTTGTAATATCAGACTTACGGGACCGTGAGAGTATATGGGGGCTCTTCAGAATGATACTCAACAGGAATGCCCAATTTTTCCATCCCTATTTGATCTTGTGATCGAATAGGGAGTGAGGCAAACGCTGGAAGGTCATGCCCTGTTCAGATAGGCTGTCGGAAACGGTTGTCGATCGGAATATGCAGACGACGTCGTTCTCGTCTTCGAAGAGGATAAGAGCGCGAATATTTCTGGATGAACTGTCCAAAGTTATCCCCTCTTTTAATATGGATTTTTCATCCACAAGGTATGATATTCTGCTCCTGGACAAGTCACTGAACACACTACTTGATATTCGAGGTTGTGGACCGTTTTACATATCTTTGAATCTGTATTAGTTCCGGTAGCATGACAACTGAAGTTGATGCACCGGTCTTTTGGGTCAGGTCGCGTTTGTTAATTTGATACACGTATGGGAGCAAAGCACCATGTCCCTGAGTCTCAAGGGACGCATCGTGAGGCCACATGAGCTGTTTTGTCGTATGCCTGTGAGACGTGGCCGGGACCGGCGGAACTGCGGCGTCTTGATGTCTTTGACAAACGTTGTCTCAGAACTATAACTCGTATAGGCTGTTGTCGACGAATCGGCAACGAGGCATTGAGAATGCGGAGATTCAGCTGTGCAACCGGGATTTCCATCGGGGAATGTGTCCGGTACCAGAAGCTGCGTTGGTTAGGCCGTGCATTGCGCATGTCGAATCATCATTTGCTGAAGACTACTGTTTTCCATACCCGATGAAGAGCGGCGTAAGCAGAGAGGTGGTCAAACTTTGATCTTTCAGACGGATGTGAAAGAGACGATGGAACGTTTATATATATTCAATGCCACTCGACCTGAAGGATGGGGTATGCGTGTTTCCCCCGATTTTGAGGTTGAGGATACTGCAAGACACGGTTGCTAATCGATGTGAATGGCTTTCCTGTCAGTTTTTCCAGATAGTCTGAATGTGTTTCTGGAGGTGTAGGCACCTCGAGATGTCTGTGGTAAGCTAGCACTACGTCCCTACCGAATCCATTTTTCCCTCGTAATAAGACTTTCAAGTCGTTTTAAATCGTTCAGCTGTAACGCCCCTTTCGATGCCTGGCTGCCATACCATCCGAAGGAAGCACGAGGGCTGGGGTACTTCCAGGTTTCCCAAACCTAGACACAAGTCGAGGCGTAGAGGCCCGGTTCGAACCACGGACCTTCCGGTCAGTAAATTCGTGCTCTAATCACTGAGCCATCTCGCCCAAAACTTTCAAGTAAATCGTAGTTGCACGGCGGCGAAGCGTTAGTGTAGAACACCGACGTTTTGTCGTGGATGGTGATCCGCAGAATGCTAGTTGTTAGTGATGCTTGCTGAGGGTTTTCGAATTTCCATGTTGATAAATTGTGGACTCTAAATACGACACGGTGTTTTGGGTGTAACGTAGGTAATTTTCTGCCGAAAGTTGCAAGGAGCGCATCCAGAACTGAGCTGAGGCGTTATAATATTTGGATACCTTTGTTGCCCTAATGTGCCTGGTCGTTTCACTCGTTCAGTGATGTATCAGGAGGTAGTTGCTGGCCCTGTATTGTAGATGTCGATGCGCTTATTTCTGAGGAAATAGGTGCCCTAGCGGAAGAAAGGTTGGAACTTCTTACTTAGGATTCGACTTTAGCAGTAAAACATGGGGAAGAAGTTCAGCAACAAGAACGGTAGTTGTGTTCTAGGCAATTTTATTACTTGTGGCGAGGTACGTAAAGGAGAGTGGGTACGGTAATAGTGCAGGAAAACGGTGGAAGTAGTGGTTCAAGCAGCTTGTACTGCTCGTGTGGTTTCCAATAATGACTGTCTTACACAAACCACCCGCACTGTCGGAGTATAGTATAGGTGGAATACCACCCTTCGAAGCTGCCCAGATGGGCGCCATAGAATCGCGTTCAAGGTTGTTACCAAATGTGATCATTTACTAACAAGCCAGTCTGGAGTTGGCTTGATGGCTAGGTGTGGGTACTGGTAGTCCCACAATTGCTCACGCCACTTTGTGTGCCGTCACCAAGGCGTGTTTGGGTATTGACAATCTTCACAGGTGACTGGTGACGTCCTTCAGTGACCGAGAGCTTTTCTATATGTAATGCGCCACAGTATCTGTTTCTCAACAGCATTCTCTACACGAGTGCTTCAAAACCGTGGAAGGATGTGACGTCTGGTTGACGGGTGCAGCATACGTTTAACAAATTATTCGACTGATCGACGCTGAATTATCCATGCATTCTGTAGATTCACCATGGCAAATGTAGTGTCCTCCGATTGGTCAGCTCCACCAAAACAGGGTCCCATCATTTCGGAGTTACATTCTTCGTGAGTTGACGGTAAAATGCGACGTTGATGTGATGATATCAACGGTTCATTCAGAGAAACACAATCAATTGAGGTGGGCCATCAGGTGATCCTTTGATAGGTGG